>NC_056744.1:106123347-106423347 GCF_019279795.1 Protopterus annectens | reverse complement strand
GAAAGCTACAGTTCAGAGTGAAAATGGATGATAATGGAGCAGGGGCGTAATTCAAGAAATAAAGATAAAGTGGGATTTTGAAAGCAGATCCTCAAAGAAAATAACAGTAGTGATATAGAATATCATATTCATAAAGTAGCTGAAATTACAGTAAGATCTAAGCCTACAAAGGAATGAAAAAAGGAGATTTTGCCAATAGAGATGACTGCAATTAGGGGTACAGAGAATAGTCAAGAGGGGTCTGGAATTTACTGGAGGAAGCAGGCAAAGGAACAAATAATTAGAGAGAAAAGTAATAGAATGGAAGGAGGCCAAGAACACATTTGAGCTGCTTGCTAGAGATTACCTTCCCTATCATGGAATGATGTCAGAGTATTGGCAAAGAGAAAGGGATAGAGGAATCCTAAATTAAAGACCTGCACTGGCTGAATTTTTTGTAGAATCTAGAACAGAAGCTGTTGTTAAAAATGGGATAATTAGTAGGGCATATAAAATATTGCATGATAACAACAGTAGTCAGTCAGAGGAGGTAAGAAAATATGGGTAAAGGAGATTAGATTAGCAATTCACAAAGAAACAGTAGGAGGTCACATGTATGGTTCCCAAATATGCAACGGTATGCAATGGAGTGTAGAATATTTAGGATTTGTGCCTGAAAGTGTTGTATAGATACTTCTATACTCTATGCAGACTCCAAAGAATAGTTGCTCAGGTAGATGACAAATGTGGAGGTGTAATGGGCAAGAAAGAGGTACCTGAGTGCATATGTTATTTGGAGTATAATGAGTTTGCAGACTTTAAAAATTCTCTACAGAGTACTCTGTAGGGAACACTGGGTGAGCAAATGAGTGTAACTAAGGAGCTGAGATACAGGATCTGAATTTTCCTATACATAGTAAGGCCTTGCTGAGTTTAATCCTGGTGGTTGACAGAAAATTAATTATAAGAAAATGGAAATCAAAGTCTAAACCAACCATAGCTGAAATATTGCATATTGTAACAGAAAGAAAAAAATAGGAAGTGTGATCTGTAGAAAAGGGTAGAAATAAATTACATAACAAAAAGTGGAATTTGTGGGAAAAATACATGCAGAAAAACATTTTTGAGGAACAATGAGGTTTAAGAGAAGGCAGGAATTGAAAAATCTGTGTAATACCAAAGTACTATATGAGCATTTATATAGCTGCATGGAATCAGGAATATGAGACAGGATGAAATCCTCCTCCTCAAAGAAGAGTAAACCTTTCTGTCTATAATAAAATGAAAAAATTGCTTTCCAGGACCAAGAAGGAGGAGGTGTTTAATTGGAAGCAATCTCTCCTTAGCTTGAACAAGCAAATAAGAGCACTAGTGAAATCCTCCAAAGCAAACTTCGAGTCTAAACTGGCCACATCTACTAAAGACAATTATAAGGCTTTCTTCCCATATGTCCACAATCTCAAGGGAAGCACCCAGATCTGCTCAGAACTGGTGGTCAAGGACACCACATACACAAACCCGCTAAATATTGCCAACCTGCTGGCAGACAGGTTCAGTGAAAGCTTCACTCCTCAGTCCCCCATCAATAAAACAGGACATCCCCACTACCTGTCCACCTCCCCTTATCTCTAGGGAGCTAATTATCACTGCCCTCTCAAAGGCAAAAAAATACAGCCTCCATGGGACCCGATAATATCCCAGCCTGCATCCTACATGAACTCGGGCAGGAACTTGCAGCACCATTAGGCACCCTATTCAACCAAAGCCAGAGTACCGGCTTCATCCCAGCCGAGTGGAGGACAGCTACTGTCATCCCTTTGCACAAAGGTGGAGCATCCGCCAGTCCAGGAAATTATAGATCCATCAGCCTAACTAGCCTGATCTGCAAGGCCATGGAGCAGATTATCATGGACCTCACTGACAAGGGCATTGGCAACATCCAGACACTTAATCCCAAACAGTTTGGTTTTGTCAAGGGGAGGTCATGCTTGTTAAATTTGGTCGACTTCTTTGAGACAGTCACCAAGGCCATAGACAAGGGGAAAAACAGTGTACACTGCCTACCTTGATCTGGCCAAGGCCTTTGATACGATTCCCCACTCGGGTATAATAGATACTCTCTCAACTAGGCATCAATCCATATATTACCAGATGGGTAGCAAACTGGCTGACTGATAGAACCCACCTAGTCAAGATTGGAGAAGCCACCTCAAGTAGTAGTAACAAGTGGTGTACCCCAGGGATTGGTCTTGGGGCCTCTGCTGTTTGGAATATACTTCTCAGAGGTGCAGGCCAAATCTAGTGGGCTATGGCTGACCAAGTTTGCAGATGACTGCAAGCTGGGTGCTGTCATCAATTCCCCTAGTGATGTGGACATCCTCCAAGAGGGTCTCATCCAAATAAATGACTGGTGCCATTATATGGCCTCAGACTGAATGCCAAAAAATGCATCATCATCCCTTTTGGAGAGAATGACTTCCCCACAAATTATCACATTGCTATAAGGCACTAAGCACGCAATCAGTCGTGGGGGACTTGGGAGCCCTGGTTGATAGCAAACTGACATTTGACCCCCATATTGCCTCCATTGTATGGAAAGCTTTCTACATGGCCCACCTCATTAGTAAGGGTATCTCATCCAAGGACAAGGTGGTCATAACATCCCTTATTGTTCCCTTATAAGACTGATTATTGAATACAATGCCCCTTTCTGCATGTACCTCACAAAGCACATATAGCAGCTGGGGCGACCACAGAAATTCTTCACCCAGAGAATCCAGGGCCTCAAACATCTACCCTACACAGATAGGCTAAAGGCCCTGTCCATCTACTCAGTCCTCCTACAGACTCCTCAGAGGTGACCTCTGTCTGGCATACAAAGCAATCTCAGACCCCGCCCTGATGGGACTACTGCATATCCACAAGTCAAGCTCCACTTGAGTAACCCGCACACAAGACCTCAGCCTGGTCTGTGACATCAATAGGACTTGTTGGTGGAACAGATTTGTGTCCCATATACTCCCCTTTTGTGGAATAGATTCCCTCTCCACGTAAAGCAGAGTGCGTCATTAAACTTTTTTAAGTGCAACCTGGATAACTGGATAGGGAACAGAAAATACACCTCTGGGATTCCACTTATGTCTCTGCGGGACAGTGGCATAGGATGCTGACGTGTTGGAACATGGGCTAAATTCTTGGCTAGGCTTGTAAGGGCCTCAGGGCCAATAGCCTAGTAGCTTCCGATGATCCTATGATCCTAATATTGGATTGATTATATTTATATATATATATATATATATATATATATATATATATATATATATATATATATATATATATATATATATATAATGTTTGTAACTGTGAACTTTTTAATATGGTTTGATTACTTTTATATCAATGTAAGTTTGCCCATGTCACAAGTGATAATTCAATAAAGGTGCTTAAAAAACAGACATAGACAAACATACATTTATACAAAAGACAACAAACCATGTTAACATGTTCACAGTTACAAACCTTATGCATCCCCTACATAATTTTATACAATTGTCATCAATCCAACATTGTATAACTTGTTTAATTCCTGCCTTCCCTTAAATGTCATTCCTCCTCCAGAATATTATTGTATGTGTATTGTTCCCACAATTTCCATTTTTTCTGTATAATTTTCCCCCACCCTTTTCTCAAGATCCCATTTCCAGTTCTTTCATCTCTATTACAATATTCACTACTTCAAATGCAGCTGGTTTAGACTTTGATTTCCATTTTCTAGTAATTGTTTTTTTGACATCCACCAGAATTAAACTTAACAAGGCCTTACGTTGTCTAGACAATTCAAATCCTATATCCCAGCTCAAAAAAATAATTTCCTTAATTAGATCCACTTGCTGTAGTCTTCTGGGAATTTTTAATGTTTGCCAACTTATTACAGTCCCAAAATATATGTTTCTAGTTACCTCTCTTTCCCATCACACCTCTAAATTCTGCCATCTACCTGAAGAAAAAAATCTTTGGAGTCTGCTTGGGATATAAAAATATCTATGCAAACACTCAAGCAAAAATCCTAAATCTTATAGATTTTGTTGCATATTTGGGAGCCATACATATGTCCTCCCATTGTTTGTGTGTGAATTGCTTATCCAGTCTTTCTTCCCAATCTTTTCTAACCTCCTGTGATTGATTCCTATAGTTATTGTGCATTATTTCGTATGCCCTACTAATTAGCCCTTTTTAACAGCAGCTTTTGTTCTTGATTCAACTAACAGCTCTGCAAGTATAGGTCTTTCACTTAGCATTTGCCTACACTCTGATATGAACAGTGGCGGCTGGTGACTTCAAATCAAAGGGGGGGCTGCAGGAGACAGCTGAATGGGTGGGGTCAATGGGAAGGGGAGGAGCTATGCTCAAAACCACAAAAATGTTAATTAAATACGCTGCCCTGGGTGCCAAACCATCATTATGGGAGTCCAATCAAGACAAAATGAAGTGTAGAAGAAAAAATATATATTTCAATCCATTGGCTGCTTGACAGCTTACTTAATATCTAGATGGAAACAAAAAGAATGTGAGGCATGAAAAAATAAATTACTTTTTAAATACATTACTGGAATGCCAGTCAAAATCAAGTATAAGAAAAACAAGCAGCACTTAACTCAAATCACTTCTCCTTGCACTCCAGTTCTAATTATAATTTATATTCAGCTTTATTAAACTACCAAGTAGCATGCTGAAAGTAGCAATCTCTGTGATACTCTCACTTGTAAAAATGTTTCTTATCCAAAAAAGACCTGCTGCCTGACAACTACCTACTTGCTTCATGGGGAAAACATGATCAAAGAAAAAAATTAAAAGCAAACAAGAAACAAGCTCAACATATATTGCTTAAAGGATTACTGCACAGGATATGGACCACGCATGATAGATTGGCATTCTGTTTAGTTTGCAGGTAAAGCCTGTAATGAGCTTAACATAATCTAATCCTGGCCTTTATTACAAATACTGTCATATGCATTTCAATACCCAAGGCTTATACATTATCTAGTTATGTACGTATTCTCTGCATAGCAACAACAGAAAGGCTTTCAATGTTGGCAATACTGCTTATTAAAACTTACTTGCATCTTACAATATCAGACAAGCTTACCTGATGGTCATTAAAGCACTGCTACTTAAACACAGAGCAAAATGCACTTTCTGAATAATAATAAGCATATATCAACAGTATAAAAATGACAGAAACCAGAACATTCTGCAAAATCAATGACAGATGAAAAGCCACTGTAGTACTTGTGTTTACCTTGGATGGGGGGGAATAGTCTGCACATTTACACTGCATAACTGCTCCTTGCCTTGCTTGGACACATCCAGAGTCACTACATGGGGGAGTGGGGTGCAACAAGTTTGTCACAATTTGAAATGTCTCTGGCTAGCTGCGATGGCCCTGACACATTTGTCATACCTCTCAACCTCAGAGCAAGAAATCTGGACAAAGCAATACATAGAAGGGGGACAAAGGCCCAAAAATAAGGACAATTTTTAAATATTGCTCTTATAAACTTTGAAAGATAATAGAATAGTAGGTCTTGCATTAGTATGAATTTTCTGAAAGGTACGAAATCTGAAACTCAAAAGTATTTCATTATTTTTTAACTTCAGACTTTAATGATTTGCCACTAATTTGCCAAAAAAACACAATTTTATGAAAAATTTACCAAAAATGTAATGCAAAAATATAAAATAGCCACACAATACATCAGGGAGCCTGTCAAAGAAGGGACACTTTTAATATTAGTACTGCTAACTTGAGAAGCTGATAAAATAAAAGAATCTACATGCATTTCTGAAATAAAAGTAATCTATAACTGATTATTACAGTTATTTATTAATTGTAAACCCTCCATGTTTTCTTCCAAAATTGCCATTTTGCAGAGGGATTATTAGGGGAAGAGCAACATTTTGAGCCAAAATCGGGGGCAGTTGAGAGGTTTGCATATGCCTAATTCTATAAAGCAATTTTATTTGCACGTACCTCTCAACCTGTTAATGCAGGAAATCTGGACAAGGCCAGATATATTGGGGGAACATACAAACACTATTAAAAATTGCTCTTGTATAAACTTAAGACAGTTGATAGAATAACAGGTCTTGCTTTAGCATGCATTTTTCTGAAGGTTATGACGTAAAACTCAATGTCTGTCATTTAGTGACTTCATTCCTAAATGATTTGCCAGAAAACCACACATTTTATGAGGAACAAACCAAAAATAAGAAGCAAATATCTATTCATTCTGCAAAAATATGGACAGCTGAGAGGTATAGTTCAACCAGGGCTGTCTGAGTTTGCTGCCCTTCCCCTCTCAAAATCATGGCTGATTGGAGCCTCCCCCCTGCAACCATTCCAGTGTCCCATTTCTTGGTTATTTTGCCCCATTTACCATAAACACTGTAATGTGCATACTGCTTTACTTCTGTGATGATTTGGATTTCATTTGAAAGTTTTATTTTGCATTCTTACAGCACAAACCCCAATAGATATCTGCTAAACAAAGCAATGCAGTCTCACAATGAAAACAGACTTAGCATTAAAACTTCTCTGCCCTTGAAACTCACGTGCATTGAAACAGCATTGAAACCCACATTCAAAGAAAATACATTTTGCCAGTGGCAGATAAAGATTAACTTTGGGCTGTTTTCAAATCATAGGCCCCTTTTGGGCTGCTTTCAAATCATAGGCCCCTTGAACATGAAACATACACATGCTCTTTGATATACACCTTCCCGATTGTATTAAATTGTATTCCTTGTACAATACAGTACAGTTGTTAGAGGGGATTTTAAATTTATTGCTTTGAACATTAGTAAACAATGAAACAAAATGCATGCACCAATGACAAAACTACCCAATTCAGAACATTTCCATCATAAAAGTCTACTCAACCTTTTACACTCCACTAGTATCAGTAAATGTGCACAATATCTGAAGTGTAAAAGTCATCTAAATAATTCCACATTAAAGAAATCTGTAACAATGAAGAGGTTGCTGCTAGCAAACAACTTCATATGTCATTGTTTATTCATCTACAAATAAAGTGCCTGTTACCCTTGAGGAATAAATTGCCTATGTTGCATGCATTAAAAAAAATGATAAGCTAGTAATATCGCAATAGGGACTGTATGGCAAACTGATAACAGGTTCATAGTTACTACTCTAGGTATCTCTGCCAAAAAGGACTGCAGCATCCACCCACTTTACAACACAGTACAGTATCAGCAATGCATCTATCTACTGTGGGAGTAGAACCCACAACCTTCTGCATCAAAAGCAAGTACACTACCTGTTGTGCTATTAACAATGCAAGCAGCACTAAAGTTTTGTTCCCCTGCAGCTCTCAGCTCCTTGTAAAATCTACTCAACACGCAGTTGTATTTCTAAACTTTGCAGCACAAGAAATCTGGAAAAAGCCGAAATTTATTGGGGGGGACAAAAGCCCAAAAACCAGGGACACATTTTAAACATTGCTTGCACAATGTTGGAAAATTGCTAGAATAAAATGCTGTGTTACCACCATACATTTCACTGCCACGTCTTTAACCCAGGGGGCCCTATGCAAAACAGTCAGAGAAACATACCACTATGCCAAATCAGCTGTTTTGTGAAAGAGAGGAAGACAAACTTAAATGGCTACCATTTAGTGAATTCAGTTCTCACCATAGCTGTCAACCTCTTGGCACAAAACACCTGAACAAAGCCAATAATGGGGGAATACAGCCCCCAAACATATTCAGTGAATTCAGTTCTCACCATAGCTCTCAACCTCTTAGCAAAAAACATGTGGACAAAGCCAGTAATGGGGGGATACAGCCCCCAAACATTCAATGAATTCAGTTCTCACCATAGATTGCTCTCAACCTTATCACAAAATACCTGGACAAAGCCAATAATGGGGGAATACAGTCCCAAAAATAGGGACAAATTTCAAATATCCATGTTATAAACTTAGACATCTGCTAGAATAAACAGTTTTGTGTTAGCATGTACTTTCTGAAGAGTATGAAGTTTGAAATTCAAATGCCTGTTATTTTTTAAACATTTAACCAGGGAACTAATCTGACTTGGAACAAAAGACAATTTTCAGCAGAGCAGGGAGAAATGCAAGACACATCTTTGTAAGATGGGAGGACATGCAGACTTCACACAGAAGGCACCCCAGCCAAGAATCAAACCAGAGAACCTGTAGCTGTCAGGCAGCAATGCTACCAGTGCACCACTGCACTACAGACTTTGCAAGCCAAGGAAAAATGTAGATACAGAAACCACAGATTTTATGAGGAACAGAACAAATATGAGGCAAACATCTGCAATTTTTTTAGAAATGGTGGTGGATAGGGAATTCAAGTCCTTTCCACCTGCATCCAAGGTACAGGGTTCAAACCTGAGTATCTCTATCCACCACCATTTGTTCTCTCTAGCCACCAGTATATAGCAACTGGGGCATCACACACACATATACACACACACACACACACACACACACACGCACACACACACACACACACACACACTTCATGAACATGTCTGAAGCCTCACCTACTCGTTTCACTGCCATCCAGCCAGCGACCATCACACACTTCACCTACCTATCTCATGAACATGTCTGAAACCTTTCCTATGCGGAAACGAACATCCCATCCAGCCAGCGACCATTTGTCCAGCATTCACAATGCCCATGCAGCGAAATCCCTGCGAGAGCTCTCAGCTCACCCCTCATTGGCCTTGCCTGCAAGGGAAGCAGTCTGGAGCTCCTCTGTTCTGTCGACGACCGCACAGATTCCTGGGTATCTCACAGCACAGGTTGCTGGGTACCTCTTTCTCTGCATCCGGACTGCTGATAAAGGCAGTCTGAGTGTCCGCGCATGCGCAGAGGAGTCGGGACTCATGATTTTTTGTTTCACAGATTTTTTTTTCTTTTGTTTTTTGTAGGTGGGAGAGCTGCAGTCCGGCAGTCCGATAGCACGAGCCACCCCTGGATATTAATCTGTGATAGGGAAGGCAGTCTCTAGCCAGCAATCTAAATTCCTTCTTGGCCTCTTCCCATTATATACTTTTCCCTCTCTATTAATTTCGTCGAATTACCTTGGTTCCTTTGCCAGCTTCCTCCAGTAAATTCCAGCTCCCTCTTGTCTATTCTCAGTACCTCTAATTGCTATCATCCCTTTCGACAGAATCTCCTTTCTCCATTGTCATGCTGGCTTAGTCCTTAGGATGTTGTCTGCTACTTTGAGTATAATATTCTGTATGGCTGTTGTTATTCTTCTTAAGGATCTGCATCCAAAATCTGACTCTCTCATTTCTTGAGTTTCCCTCTATAATTCTCTTTTCACTTTGAAATATAGCTTTTTGCTTATGTTATGTATATATGCCTGTTTAATTGTTTTGAGCTTCTCTGTTACACATTCAGTATTTATCTTATTGTCTGGCTGGGCAGGCTTGTATTTTGTACATAGCAGACTGAGTTGCTTGTGTGTCAAATATTTCTTCAGCTTATGTGCAGTTTTGTTCTGTCAGTGTACATCTGCAGTTTGCATCTAGCTGCAATACCTTTCATTCTTTGAGCATCACCATTTGTTTATGACCTGCATTTCTGAATTTCCTCGTATTAGACTGAAGTATGTACATAGCCTGAGGTTTGAGTTTTGTGTGATACTGCATTTCCTGACACCAGAAGTCTTACAACATTTCTTGTTTGTGCCACTGTTTTATAGAGAGACTCTAATCGCCTTACAGAATGGCTGAAAACCTTACGTGAAAGTCACGGCTCTGTGGAAACATCTTCACTGTACTTAGCAACTGCTATAAACAGCCAAGGTGTCTATGAAGTAGGCTGCTTAGGAAAGCAAGCAGACAAGGTAAACAGACATGTTATTCAAACGACTTTTGCAAAGCTTTTTTCACTCTGTTAATGTAAACATTATGAGCATAGTAAGCTAAGTTCACATGATGACAGAAATGGTGGTAATGTAATAATGAAGAAGCCTGATTATAGAAATTGTAAAACTATCACTATTATTCAGGCAAACTGAGGCTGAAAAAGAAAGGGTCATTTTTTTAAGTCATTTCATAATTCCAAGGAAAAAAAAAAGTTTTGTTATAAATTTAAAGCCACATTTGAAATAGTCTTCTGATACAGTTGTTGCACATTTCATGGAAGGTTGTCTGTGCTACAGTACTAAAACACTTACTGTTTTTTGGAGTAGAAAGTTAAGAGAGCTGTGGGTTCTGCATCCAATATCACTGAACGTATATATATATATATATATATATATATATATATATATATATATATATATATATATATAAAATTACTCATGGCGTTTACCTGAGCTTTGTTTAATTTCTTCACTTTAACATTCAGAGGACTGAGCAGAAATCTCATTGCATCAACACCTGTCTCATGTCTGTGCAATGCTTTGTCTTTTCCAATACTTTGCGATTGCCAAGGTTACCAATATCTCTTTCTATGAGAATGAGATTCCCTTTCACCATAAAATTACATTAAACAGTATTATCCATGCCTGTGTTGTTTTTGGACAGCTAGCTTCCAGAATTCCGGGGAGAAGCCATCATCATGTGGTGCCTCATATGTCAGCAGTTTTTCTGTAATTTAGTATTGCCTTCACCAATAAGGGACATCACATGCATATTCTAATCTGGTTAAAACTAGAGCAGGAAAATACTTGCCATAAAAACCTGTAGGTCTTTGGAATATTGTTCATGCTGTTACTCTGTACTGTATAATCCTTGATGTTCATCGTGCATTACAGTTGCAGTAATTACATATGGGTTTTCAGCCGGCAGGCGGTCCCTCGGTCGGCCGAATTCCAAAGTCTTGGTCCGGCGTCGGTTGTTGTCGCGTACTCTTCTGACGTCAGGAAGGCTAGAGTATAAAAGACACAGCCGACGCCATCTTCCCCAGTCTTTTGCCGCTGTGCCCGAAGCAGAAGCAGTTCGCAAGTGCCGGTCGGCCAGCTCCTGAATTACGAAAGAATTTCGAACCAAGTCTTCATTAAAGCTAAGTACCCGTTGGGAACCTTTTCTTGCCTCAGACCGATGTCAGAAAAAGTTAATAATTGTATTTCTTGTGGGAAGCAAATACCGCATAAGGATTTCCATTCCCTTTGCATACCTTGTTTGGGCCCAGACCACGACGTCTTGGGCTGCCGCTTTTGTGCTACCTTCAATAAACGCACTATCAAGCGTCGGGCGGAGTTCGCCCAACACTATTTTGGCAAAGCGTTTAATTATAAAATGTCGTCGGATACTCCGACTACCGCTATGTCCAGAAAACACAAAGAAAAGGACCGTCAGTCGAGAACTGCGGTCTCCACCGACACCACGCCAAAACAAGCTCCACGTGGGCCGGTTCTCACTGAGACGCCTTTGCAGTCCCTGACTACCGACGACACTCCCTCGGCGGGGTCTTCTGTACCTGAGACCGCTGGTTCTTCGGCCCTTTCCCAAACTACTACCGAAGCCCCTGTTCATGTCGAACCCACCAATGTGGATAGATCTACATCCACCCATGGTGTATTTAGGCCTTCATCTTCATTCTCCATCAAGGCCTTTACAAAAGCCAAATCAGCCAAGCATCTTTCCAGGCCTGCCTCACAAGGCCCAAGGCCTGGGCCCACGCCTAAGAAGCACATGCTTAAAATGGCTGAAGACCTGATCACTCTTATCAGAGGCTCACAGGCCCCTCCGGACAAGAGACCCAGAGTAGAGGAGGATTCTCCTCCTTCTGACCAAGAATCTATTTTATCAGAACATTCTGATGCTGAAGAACAGTCTTATTCACCTTTTGAGGATTCGGATGCAGAGCAGTCCATTCCTTCTGTATCCCCCCCTGAGGATTTTTCCTTTGGGGAAACTTTACACTCCTTGAGAGAGCACTTCCATTGGGAAGGCCAAGACTTTTCAGACTCCAAGAAAAGACTTAGGGAATTCCTCTGGTTACCTCAGCATAGACCTCTGGCTATTCCTCCTGTTTTGGAGGTTTTGGATGATGTATACTGAGGCCTGTTTAAATCCTGATTCTCTGCCTCCTGCACCAGTTAAGCCGGATAGGTATTACAGAGTTCCTAATTCGCATCAGTTCCTCTATAAAGGCCATAATGCAGACCCTGAAACTATTTCTCAAGGCCCTAAAGGAATTAAGGCTTCCACGGCCAAGAATCCACTACCTACGGAAAGGGAATCTAGATCACTAGAAAGGTGGGGTAAGAAAGTTTACACCTCGGCCACCCTTGCCATGAGGGCCTTAAACTGCCAGTTACATATGATTAAATATCAGCAATTTCTGTTATCACAATTAAAACAAAATGTCACAACCTGAACAACAAGATTTAAAAGAGTTGCAGGATATGATGCATAGTGCTGAGCAAGTGGGCAAGCACACCTTACAATGTGGTTATGATGCACTAGAGGCCTCCAGCAGATCAGCCGCCACTGGAGCAGTCATTCGCAGACATGCATGGCTAAGGGAACAAAATCTTGCAGATCAGGTGAAAGCAAAAATTCTGGATGCCGTTACATAAGGATGTTCTTTTTGGTGGTAATGCTGAGGATATTTTACGTAAAATGGAAGAAAAGGCAAAATCCATGCAAACTGTCAAAGCTTTCTTACAGGTTCAGCCACCAAGGTTCAGCAGGAATTGGCCGTCAAAAAACTGGTCCTTTCCAACCACTGACAAAGCCCAAAGGGGCAGATACAGACGCGGAAGGGGCAGAGGGCAACCCCAAGGATCCTACAGAGGCAGACAATGGCAATCACCAACACCAAGAAGTGGTGACGACAGTGCACAGCAGTACAGAAAGCAAACTCAATGACTCCCTCATTTCCATGCCAAGCAGAATTCAACTGGCAGCACCTTTGGAAGGAAAACTGGCACTATTTGCAAACAATTGGCATATTGTCACAACAGACAAATGGATTCTGGACATAATAAACAGAGGCTACAAATTTCATTTCCACACTCTTCCAAAAATGAGAGGCATGCCAAACCTACCACAAAATCAAAGGGTAGAGGCACAACTACAAATCGCAAAGCTTCTAAACATGAGGGCTATACAAAAGGTACCTACGCACCAACAAGCACAAGGTTTTTATTCAAGGCTTTTTCTGGTGCCAAGAAAAGGAAGCGACTGGAGACCCATTCTGGACTTATCCATTCTCAACACATTTCTTCTAGTGCCAAAATTCAAGATGCTCACATTACAGCAACTCCTTCCCATGCTGGGCAAGGGGTTTTGGCTGGTAACATTGGACCTCAAGGAGGCATACCTGCATGTCCCAATCAGACAAAGTTGCAGAAGATACCTCAGATTTCTTGCAGGTTCAAATCACTATCAATTCTCTGCATTGCCCTTTGGCTTATCTACTGCGCCCAGAGTATTCACCAAGTGCCTGGAATCACTGATTGCATACTGCAGACTTCAAGGGATACAAATTTACCCTTATCTGGACGACTGCCTGATCCAAGCGGACAGCAAACTCGTGCTTCTCAAACATCTGGCATATGTGACACGCTTACTGCTTTCTCTGGGATACACCATCAACAAGGAGAAATCAAAACTAACACCCTCTCAGAAAATTACCTTCCTGGGTGCCAACTTGGACACAAACACCCAGATGGCTTACTTAACAACAGAAAAACAAGGGCAACTATCTCATTACTTCAAAATGCTTGCAAAAAGTACCAGGCTTACTGCAAGGAAAATCCTGCAGGCTCTGGGATTCATGGCATCTTGCATTCTTCTAATCCCATGTGCAAAGCTGCACATGAGGAAACTTCAATGGTACCTAAAAAATCTATGGTCTCAACACAGTCACAGCTTAGAAGTGGAGATTCCAATAATTCCCTGTCTACAAAAGGAATTCATATGGTGGGCCCAAGCATGCCAAGTAAACAAAGGCCTCCCATTCTGCAAGCCTCAAGCTACACAAGTCATAACCACAGACGCCTCAGATTACGCCTGGGGGGCGCACATGAAGGACAGGTGCATTCAGGGCAGATGGCACAAAACAGAAAAGCACCTTCACATCAATCAAAAAGAAATGCTGGCAGTAATAAATGCAATTACAGCGTTCAGAGAATTCCTGCATCCAGGACAGCTGCTCATAAGAACAGAAAACACCACAGTAATGTGGTACATAAACAAACAAGGAGGGACTCATTCATACCCCTTGTGCAGATTAACCATGACTCTTTGGAATCTAGCTCTGGAAAGACAAATAGAACTCCAGGCTCAGTACCTACCAGGAATGGAAAACACACTGGCAGACACTCTGAGCAGGCATATGACAGATCCTCACGAATGGAAGCTGCATCCACGTATTCATGCAGATTGTTCAAGCGTGGGGAAGGCCAGACATAGACCTATTTGCCTCCCACAAAAATCATCAATTAAAAAAGTTTTGCTCAAGGACCTCACACCCAAAGGCTTGGAAAGTGGACGCCCTTTCATTCACATGGACAACTTGGTTAGTTTATGCATTCCCACCACTACCTCTGCTGCCCAAGGTGCTTTTGAAAGCAAGAACAGACAAGCCAAGGATGATACTGATTGCTCCAGATTGGCCGAGACAACATTGGTATCCACTTTTGAGGAGCCTAACACACACTCCTCCGTGGCCCCTGCCTCTAACACCTCTACTGCTGACGCAGAACAATTTCAAAACTCTTCACAGTCAGCTGAAAACTCTCAGTCTAGCTGCATGGAAAATTCCTTAACTTCACATCAGGCACTACTCTCCAAAGAAGTGCAGGATGTCATTTTGGAGGCTAGAAGACCATCTACAAGAAAAGCTTACTCAGTAAAATGGAAGCGGTTTTGCTGTTGGAATGAAGAACGAGGACAGGATCCTAGAAAATTAAACCTGCCTCAGATTTTACAGTACCTAACTGAGCTTTTGAGCAAGGGACTTTCCTTTTCCTCAATCAAGATACATGCCTCAGCAATATCTGCAGAATTCAATATGGATCCTCCTTTATTTTCACACCCACTACTGCGACAGTTCCTCAGAGGGGCTAAGAACATAAGGCCTCCAAGGAAACAATCAGTACCAGCTTGGGACCTTAACTATGTACTGGAAAAATTGACATTGCCTCCCTTTGAACCAGCTGCTTCAGCAGAATTACAATATTTGTCCTGGAAAACAGCTTTTCTCCTGGCCATCACTTCAGCTCGTAGGGTATCTGAGTTACAGGCCCTCATGGCGGTGCAGCCATTCCTCATATTCCATCAGGACAGGGTTTCCCTGCGTACTAACCCCTCCTTTATGCCTAAAGTAGTATCTAGGGTAGCCCTAAACCAGGCCATCCACCTTCCTACCTTCTACTCTAATCCTCAAAACAAAGAGGAGAGGCTGCTTCATTCTTTAGATATCCATAGGCAGCTACGTTACTACTTGGACAGAACCAAGTCATTCAGAAAATCAGATCAACTCCTAGTTTCCTATGCTGTGGGGGGTCAAGGGAAACCTGTAACTAAACAGACAATTTCCAAGTGGATTGGTCACTGCATACGCTTTTGTTATTCCTATCATGGAAAGCGCGTACCTACTGGTATCAGATCACACTCTACTAGGGCCACAGCCACCTCTACAGCCTTCCTCGGAGGAGTGCCTACTAAAGATATCTTGGAAGCAGCCACTTGGAGTTCTGTACATACCTTCACAAAGCATTACCATCTGCCTTTATACTCCAGAACTAGAGCAGGCTTTGCCACTGCAGTTTTGCAGGGCATTCTAGCTCAACCCAGTTCCGTATAGTACCTACCACCCTATACATAGCTTTGGGATTCTACCCATATGTAATTACTGCAGCTGTAATGCACGATGAACATAGTACAGTTTTGTACCTACCATAAATGTAGATGTTCGAGGGCTATTACAGCTGCAGTACAGGTTTCCCACCCTCCTTCCCCTCTTGGTAAGACCTTGGGGTTTGAATACCTATTCATACCTGCTGACTGGGTTATCCTAATATGTTTTATTTGCTTACTTTTGTGTATTACACTAATTTATGTATTGCCTTCCTTTTGGGGGCACCTGACATCTGGGGCAAGAAAGACTGAAGAAGATGGCGTCGGCTGTGTCTTTTATACTCTAGCCTTCCTGACGTCAGAAGAGTACGCGACAACAACCGACGCCGGACCAAGACTTTGGAATTCGGCCGACCGCCTGCCGGCTGAAAACCCATATGTAATTACTGCAGCTGTAATAGCCCTCGAACATCTACATTTATGGTAGGTACAAAACTGTACTTTAGCAGTTTTTGAATATGCCAAAAATTGATTTGGGCTGTGTTACCAGAATAGCTATGCATCAAATCTTTTCACTACTTCACTGTCTGCTGTCTACTGTCTTAGTGCACATAATATTTGTGGACCCTTTGAGTATTACTAAAGTAAGTCAATTTAAATTACATTTTTTAATCACTTTATCCGTGTTTCCCACATTAGGTTTTGTTTATTTCAGATGTTCTGACTTGTATAATTTCCTTCATTTTATGTAAACTACTTAGGATTCTGTTTTTCCCAGGTTTATTTTGTCTTTATCTGTATCTCCCAAGTTTTGATTTGAAATTCGTCTATTGCTCCACTATGATGGTGTGATTTATCATTAGCTCATTTAACATTTTTGAAATGTATCTTTACACCATCTTCGAGTCAGATGATTTTAGGTTGTGAGAGGGGACTTTCAATGCTTATATTCCTTGCAATCCTTAGTTAAATCAATGTATAGCATCAGTGTTGAATGGTCAGATATTACTAAGAGATAGGTGTCTGCATTTTACATGTAATTCCTAGACTTCATATTATGTCTAGCAGAAAAAAAAAAAATTTACTTACATACTACCCATTACAGAAGCTCTCATGTCCTCAGACAATTGTTCAGACAATTCAAGATGTGGTATGCTTTCATACCATGTGATTCTAGTTTTCATTGAGCTTGCTGAGTATATCGGCAAATGATCGGACCTCATATATTCAACCACAAGTAATCCAGCTCTGCAGAAGTCAACTACTGGTCTCATCCACTAACAACTGATTGCACATGCAAAGACAACTATACACTTGCAGTCAAAAAACTTCATAAAGCCATGTGTAATGTGTGTGTGTGTGTGTGTGTGTGTGTGTGTGTGTGTGTGTGTGTGTGTGTGTGTGTGTGTGTGTGTGTGTATATATATATATATATATATATATGTGCACACGCCTATATACATATATGTATATACATACACACACACACACACACACACACACACACACACACATATATTATAGTAAACCATGTATATATATATATATATATATAGGATTACAATCAAAATGTCGAGGTGGCTTTCCTCGACAGTTGGAAGGACGAACACGGAGTGGCAGAGAAGCAAAACTATGAACATAATTCCTGTCGACTGTAAAACGTCGATAAGGTGATTGTGTGCGTAGTTTGGAGCATTGGTATTTTGAAGGGCATCACACTGCATTGGGGATCAGGAAAATGACCCTTTTCCTCACTGCAGTGTGATCTTGGCGTTAGAGTATATAAGTAACAGGGGTTGTGTGGGGGCGCATCCTCCCACATGGGGGCTGCAGGGATTCTTGCCCCCTGCAAAATGGTAAGACATTTTCCACATCGTTTATTTTTTTCAGTGTTTGAATGTCGATTCTTTCCTTTGAAGGAATCAACATTCTAAGCAAGCATCGCAATTCTATTCCGTTTTCCGGGTCGAGGTTGTGATTGGTCGAAAGCCACCTCGACATTTTGATAGTAAACTATATATATGCGTGTGTGTGTGTGTGTGTGTGTGTGTGTGTGTGTGTGTGTGTGTGTGTGTGTGTGTGTATATAAACAAACTACATAGTCATACAGCTGTGGCTACTGTGCAGAACCCCTCAGAAAGATACAGTTGTTTTGTGTATGCCTCAGCACTGTAGAGATAGACTGTAGTAATGTTTGTTTGGTAAACTGCCTCTGCCAAAACCACTGTTAAGTAAGTGAGTAGGGACAAACTGTAGTGCCTGTCTGTCTATCTATCCATCTATTTACATCCATACATAAGTGTAAAGTAAAATAATAAAATGCTAATCCACTCTGTAAATGTCACTTAACTCCATAGTAATGAAGCCTGAAGGAAGTCCATCTGTTAATAAAAAGATGAAAGCAGTTAACCAAGTCCTGATCTGATGTGACTTACTACATTTTGTTATATTTATACTCGCATGCTGACACACACACACACACACACACACACACACACACACACACACACACACACACACACACACACACACACACACACACACACACACGTAGGTCTGTAGTAGTTAGACATCGGTATATATTTACATATAGATGCTTAACCCCTGTGCTCAATATATTTGGAATAAGCAGCATTTCAAGTGCATATTTTAATTTGTATGAGTTAAACAGGAGATTGACAAGTGTTTTTAATTTCACAATTTATTCTTTTTTTTCAGAAAGAATAAAATGTGCTATTGGTCAGTATGTTGGTTATGCAGTAACTGTACAATTCAGCATGTTCAATGTAAGTGACAGATTGTTTTGTCATAAGGGCTTTAGTTGCCCTGAGACTATGCAACCTCAGCATAGGTTACAAAAAAGTTAGGGAATGCAGACAGCTTTACCCCATGGGAGGGGGGTCTCTATCCCCCCATGGCTGCTGTTGCTCAGTTTGTTGAAGCCTACATTATACACATATACACACACACACACACACACACACACACACACACACACACACACACACACACACACACACACACACACACACTTGCAAGATAATGAGTGAAGAATCTGGAAAGAGCAGTCAGGTGGTGTCATTCATTATCCTGGAAGAGAATCGGTAGATTGAAAAGCACAAATTTATTATACCAGTGTGGGATATGTTTCACTCTGTGCAGATTTTATTTATTTATTATTTATGTATTGACATTTGGTGACTTTGAAATTCTGACTCGGTCAGGAACCCATTTTCAGCAGAGGCCTGGGGAGAAAAGCTCCACAGTTAACAAAATAGAATCATAAAAGTTTAAACAATTTTTAAAGAAAAGACAGTGACAAGGTATTACGTTACTAACATATATAGTGTAGGCATAGATTAATAGTACAAACTTACATTCAATTAAAGAAAGTTTACATGGTTTGCATTTAAGAGATGGTCAACATTTGTGACAATTTGTGAAGGTCAAGACCAAACAATGCATGCAGCCAATAGAACTTTTTATATGTAAGTATTAAGGGTAGCTATTTAGTAAGAATTTAATGTTAGGGAGAAGTGAATGAATATAGGAATAGTAGAGGAGGTAGGGGGTTAGATGAAAGCAAGATTAGTGTGAGAAAGTTGGATTAAGACGTATTGCAGACATAATTGTGATGGGAGATATGGTAGGGGTGGATGAAAAAATTTAAGATAGGTATAAGAGAGAAGTATATGAAGAGGGAAGTGTAAAAAGAATGGAGGAGTTGTGGAGACTAAGAGGGGGAGTTGTTAGTAGTTAAGGGAAGCTTAACAGGTATGCGTTATTAGACTATATCTATGATGCTTTTTTTTCTGGATATAAGGTAGGTTTAAAGAGGCATGAAGGGTGAATGGGGGGGGGGTCTGAGATAGATTAAGTTGGTTAATTGTAGCTTAGGAGCAAGAGCAAATGTTTTATTTAAGGTAATTGTCTTTTATTGTAAATTTAAAGGTCTTGAGGGATTTGATGGCACTAATAGTTGGTGGTAGGGCATTCCATAATTTAGCAGTGGCATAAGAGTAAAGGCATTGTCCAGCTCTTTTGGTGCGTTTGTGCACTTGTAGAAGTAGTTTATTAGTAGACCAGAGATTTCTGGGTGGAGTGTAGGGCTGTAAGATTAAGGCTGGGCAGCTTTGTTGGGTTTATAAATTATTCTATGAGCTAGAGAGACTTGTGCTAAATTCAAGTATTGAGGGAATTCTAGCCAGATTGTTTTTTTGAGTGTTAAACATTGGTGGGTGCGATTTGGTCAACCAATTGCAAATTTGACAATTTTGTAATAACATGATTGTAGTTTGTTCTTTAGGGTTATGTGAAGATTTGTAAGAATAGGGCCTCCATAAAGAAGGGATGGGAGTACAATGGTATTGGTTAGTGTCATTTTAGTGGAAGCATCCATAAAGTGTTTGTGTCTGTGAAGTTTGCCAAGTTTGATGTGTGTTTTTTTAATTGAATTAAGTATGTGTTGCTCGAAGGTACGTTTGTCTATACTAATGCCAATTAAGTTTTGCCTGAGTTACAAGAGAGGTAAAGCCTTCTTGTGTGATTGTGAAGAGATGGTGGGGGTTGAGGGATGTGGAAATAATGGTGGAGTCATCTGCATATTGAATGAGTGTGCTTTGGAGGGAGGCAGAGTGAAAGTTGTTAATGAATATGTTCAAGGGCAGGGGTCCTAAAATGAACCCTTTGGAGACTTCACTGGTGTTTGCCTGGTATTTGATAGGGTAGATAGCCATTTGACACATTGCTGCTTATCAGTTAAATAGTTGAGGAACCATTTTTGAGTGGTAGTAGTAGTTTGAGAGCAACCTAGTGTAGAAAGTTGATGTTCTTCATTCCACATTGCTGCAGTCCTAACTATTGGGTAGTCCGCTGTCCAGTCGGCCCGAATACCAAAGTATATGGCTGACGTCGGTCAGGGCGCATTAGACTGACGTCAGTACGTCAGGGTACTAATGCGCATGACCGACGTCATATCCTCAGTCTTTTTTGCCGCATGGTCCGATGCAGAAGCAATTTTGCGAGTGCAGGTTGGCGTTCTGAAAGTTTCTGAAGCCAGAGTTTCAGACCGAATCAAAGTTGGCTAAGTACCCGTTGGGAATATTTTGGTTTTTCTTGCCTCAGTATTTAACCGGATGTCAGAAAAAGTGAATAACTGTATTTCTTGTGGGAAACAGATACCTCATAGGGATTACCATACTTTGTGTATACCTTGTTTAGGGCCTGAGCACGACGTTGTTGGATGCCGCTCTTGTGCTAGATTTAACAAACGCACTATTAAGAGAAGGTTAGACTGTGCCAGGTTAGTGTTTGGGAAGCGTTGTAATTATAAAATGCCGTCGGATGCTCCGGCGCTTCGCTAAAAGCGCAAGAACAAAACAGCAAAACCTAGAGTGGAAGAACCGACAGTCCCAGACGCCGGTTCTTTAGAGGGCTCAGTGGAGCCGGAGGTTTTGCCAGGTGTTTCTTTGGAGTCTCAGGGAGAGACTTTACTGTTACAGGATGTATCCTCTCAGGAAGTAGGCCAGGCTGAGGGGCTTCTCAGGTGGCTGTTCTTCCTTCTCTTCCTAAGGTGGTTAGAGCCTCCTCTTCTGTTTCCAAGGCTTCTTTGAGGGGCAGGCCGAGTTTTGCTTCAGTGGGGTTTCTCCTAGTGCTTCAGGGTCTTTGCCTAAGAAACATATGCTTAAAATGGCAGAGGATTTGATTACTATGATAAGGGGTTCTATGCCCCCTCCTGATAAGAGGCCTAGGGTGGAACCTGAGTTTGACAGTTTTGAGCAATGCTCGGAGGCTTCTGAGTCTTCGGCTGAAGACTTGCAGGAGTACCCTCCTTATTCTGATTCTGATGTGGATGATTCTACTCCTTCAGCTTCTCCTCCTGAGGATTTTTCATTTTCAGAGACTCTGCATTCCATGAGGGAGCATTTTAAATGGGAAGGTCAAGATTTCTCTGATTCCAGGAAAAGGCTTAGGGAATTCTTGTTTTAACCCCAGCATAGGCCTTTAGCTATACCTCCTGTTTTGAATGTGGTGGAAGATGTTTTGCAGAGGCTTCCTGAATCCTGATTCTTTGCCTCCTGCCCCAGTTAAACCGGATAGGTATTATAGGGTGCCTGAAGCTCATAAGTATCTTTTAAGAGTCCTAGGGCAGACCCGAAACTGTCTCTCAGGGGCCTAAAGGTGTGAAGGCCTCAGTTGTTAAAAATCCTGTCCCTCCTGATAAAGAGGCAAGGGCTTTGGATAGATGGGGAAAGAAAGTGTATACTTCTTCCACTTTAGCCATGAGGCGTTGAATTGTCAGTTTCACATGTTAAAATATCAGAATTATCTTCTTTCACAGTTGAAATCTAAGGTGGATGCTCTGGCGGAAGGTATTGAGTGTAAAGAGTTGCAGGATTTAGTTCATGTGTCTGAACAGGTGGGTAAACATTCCTTGCAATGTGGTTTTGATGCTGTGCAGGCCTCCTCCAGGGTGGCTGCCACTGGTTCTGTTCTTCGTAGGCACGCCTGGTTGAGAGATCAGAATTTAGCTGAGCATGTTAAGACACGGATTTTGGATGCTCCTTTGCAGTCTGATGTGTTGTTTGGTTCGCCTGTAGAAGCAGTTTTGAAGAAAATGGAGGACAAGGCTAAGTCTATGCAAACTGTTAAAGATTTTTGCAGGTGCAGCCTCCAGTTTAGTAGAAATTGGCCTGCTAAGGGATGGACTTATCCTGCTTATGATTCCCAGTCTAGGGGTAGGTCTAGACGTGGTAGGGGCAGAGCTCAGGGTTCTTTTAGGCCTAGGACAGGAGTTCCCCTGCTCAGACTTCTGGTGAGGGCAGGGGTCAGTCCTTTCGTAAGCAGACCCAATGACCTGCCTTTTCAGCTGCCAGTTCATTCTCGTCTGGCAGCACCGTTGGGAGGAAGACTGTCTCTTTTCAAAGAAAATTGGGATTTAATTACCCAAGACAGATGGGTTCTGGATATCATTCACCACGGTTACAGGTTTTATTTCCATACCTTGCCTCCTTTCAAAGGCATGCCAGACATTCCTCCTCTACAAAGACAAGAGGCTCACAAGCAAATTTCTCTATTACTCCAAATAGGGGCCATTCAGCCGGTTCCTGTGCCAGAAAGGGGCCTAGGATTTTATTCTCGCCTGTTCCTAGTAAAGAACAAGGGGAACACGTGGAGACAAATTTTGGATTTATCTATCCTCAACACTTATCTGGACATTCCCAAGTTCAAAATGTTGACGTTACAACAGCTTTTACCTCTGCTGGGCATAGATCACTGGATGGTAACTTTAGATCTCAAGGAAGCTTACCTTCATGTGCCTATAAGACTAAGTTGCAGAAAGTATCTGCGTTTTCGAGCTGGAAGTTCTCATTATCAGTTCTCTGCATTGCCCTTTGGCTTATCTACTGCACCCAGAGTATTCACAAAGGTTCTGGCTCCAGTGATAGCTTACTTCAGGCTAAAAGGAATTCAAATCTATCCTTACTTGGACGATTGCCTGATTCTGGCTCAAGAAAAGGAAGACCTTCTACAGCATTTGGAATATGTCATAGCAGTGCTAAGATGCCTAGGGTATTCTGTGAACGAAATAAAGTCCAGTCTAGTACCCTCTCAAGACATGTGCTTTCTGGGTGTGAGACTGAATACAGCAGCCCAGATGGCCTTTTTAACCCCGGACAAACAAAAGAATCTTTCCAGTTACTTCCATCAACTATCTCTTCAGTCCGGGCTGACTGCAAGGACAGTCCTTCAAGCCTTAGGGTTCATGGCATCTTGTATTCTGGTGCTTCCCAATGCCAAACTGCATATGAGGAAGCTACAATGGTATCTCAAAATGTATGGACACAGCACTGCCAGGATTTGGACACTGTCATTCAAATAATACCTTGCATTCAAAAGGAATTTTTGTGGTGGGCTCAGGAATGTCACCTAAACAAGGGACTCTCTGTGACCCGGCCAGAGGCGAGTCAAATTCTAACGACAGATGCCTCAGACATTGCTTGGGGAGCTCATCTAAATGGAAAGTGGATACAAGACAAGTGGCCTGCCAGACTACAGCATCTACATATCAACATGAAGGAGATGTTAGCAGTCCAGTTTGCATTAATGGCTTTCAAGGAGTTACTTCTTCCAGGGCAGGTGTTGATTCTAACAGACAACACAACTGTCATGTGGTACATCAACAAACAAGGGGAACACATTCTTACCCATTGTGCAGGCAAGCAATGATTTTATGGGAGACTGCGCTCAGCTTGCAACTAACTCTTCAGGCAAGGTTTCTGCCGGAGCACAGAACTCCTTAGCAGATGTGTTAAGCAGACAAATCATGGATCCCCACAGTGGAAACTGGATCTTCATGTATTTCAAAAGTTGACAGTGTCCTGGGGAACTCCAGACATAGATCTGTTCGCTTCTCCACTAAACCACCAGCTGCCAAAGTTTTGCACACAGAGGTTTCATCACACAGCTTGGAAAGTGGATGCTCTTTCTTTCAGTTGGAAAAATCTTCATGTGTATGCGTTTCCACCTCTGCCTCTTCTTCCAAAGGTGCTTCTAAAGGTCAGACAAGACAAGCCAAGGATGATTTTAATAGCTCCAGATTGGCCTCGGCAGCACTGGTACCCATTACTGAGGAGTCTGGTAAAGAAGCCTCCATGGCCTTTACCCTTGATTCCACACCTGTTGTCTCAGAGAGACGGTCACCTGCTCAATGTCAAGCTTCACTCTCTTCATCTAACAGCCTGGCATATTCTGTTTTGAAAGACAGCAGGTCTCAACTTCCTCAACAAGTTTTAAATGTGATTATGGAAGCCAGGAGACCTAGTACAAGGAAAGTGTACGCAGAAAAATGGAAGAGATTTTATTTTGGAGTGCAGCAAACAATTTGGAGATTTCTGAGCCAAATTTGAGTGTGGCTCTTCAATATCTTACTGAGTTATTGGACAAAGGTTTGTCTTTCTCTTCCATTAAGATTCATGCTGCAGCAATTTCAGCTCACTATGATTGTGACCCACCGCTGTTTTCATCCTTTGTTCAAGCAATTTCTTAGAGGGGCAAAGAATATAAGACCCCCGTAGAGCTCCTACTCCTGCTTGGGATCTCAATTTTGTGTTGGAAAACTTACTCTACAACCTTTTGAGCCTGCGGCTACTACTGAATTGAAATACTTGTCATGGAAGACTGCTTTTTTGTTGGCCATTACTTCTGCAAGAAGGGTTTCTGAGTTGCAGGCCCTTATGGCAGTGGAGCCTTTTGATTTTTCACAAGGATAGAGTATCTTTACGTCCTAATCCTTCCTTTATGCCTAAGGTGGTTTCTAGTGTGGCTTTAAACCAAACTATTCATTTGCCTACGTTTTATGCAGATCCCCAAAATAAAGGGGAAAAGATTTTGCACACTTTAGATGTACACAGGCAATTCGTTATTATTTGAGCAGGACTAAGGATTTTAGGCAGTCTCAGCAGTTGTTTGTTTCTTTTGCTTTGAGTTCTCAGGGCAAGCCTGTGTCAAAACAAACTATTTCTAGATGGATTGGGTGTTGCATTACATTTTGTTATTCCCATCATGGCAAGGAGATTCCAGCTGGGATTAGGCCTCATTCCACTAGGGCTACTGCCACTTCAACAGCATTTCTGAGGGGTGGCAACTAAGGATATTTTGGAGGCAGCTACTTGGAGTTCAGTGCATACTTTCTCTAAGCATTATCACCTTCCTCTCTACTCTAAGTCTAGGGCTGGTTTTGCCACAGCTATTTTGCAGGGCATGTTGTCAGTTCCTGCTTCCTTATGATTTGCCAGCCTCCCTTACCTCTGCTTTGGGATTCTACCCAATAGTTAGGACTGCAGCAATGTGGAATGAAGAACATAGTACAGTTTTGTACCTACCATAAATGTAGATGTTCGAGGATCCACATTGCTGCAGTCCAATTTACCTCCCTCCTTCCCCTCTGTGTTTAGGGGTGGTTGTGTAGGTGAGGTTATATTCTGCTAATTTTGTATATTTTGTATATATATATTTTGGTGCAGGTATGTTGGGAGTTTTTGGTTTTTGGCCTTATCTTTTCAGGGTCTTCTGACATCTGGGGCAAGAAAAGACTGAGGATATGAGGTCGGTCATGCGCATTAGTACCCTGACGTACTGACGTCAGTCTAATGCGCCCTGACCGACGTCAGCCATATACTTTGGTATTCGGGCCGACTGGACAGCGGACTACCCAATAGTTAGGACTGCAGCAATGTGGATCCTCGAACATCTACATTTATGGTAGGTACAAAACTGTACTTTTGAATAGTTTAGAATGGGACACTGTGTCAAAGGCCTTTGATGGGTCTAGTAAGATTACTGATGTAAATTGGCCCTTGTCCATAGCTTTATATGCAGTGTCTGTGAAGGATACTAGTGCTGTGGAGATTGTTGACTGAGAGAAATTTCATTAGTTGTAGTTGTATGCATTTTTCTAACAGTTTAAATGGGGGAGAGGATACAAATGGGTGTATAATTAGACAGTTCACTATTTTTTCCTCCTTTGTGCAAAGGGGTAGTGATACATTTTTTTCAAAGTTTTGGGATATAGGATTCAGTGATGCAGCTATTGATCAGAATACTGATTGGATAGCCTATTGCTTCTGTGGATAGTTTTAGATATTCTGATGGAAGATTGTCAGCAGAGAGAGAAGAGGGTTTGATTTTATTAAGAAGTTTTTGTACAATTGAGGTGGGAACAGGTTGAAGAGAAAAAGTGGTTGTTTAGGGTGTGGCGGAGTTTGAAACTGGGTTATTATTTGTTTATTTATTTGCAGTTTGTTAACCAGGAAAGTTCATAGGGCCTAAAACAGCCATTTTTCAATGGAGGCCTGAGGAGAAAAGCTCCAGAAACAATATTACAAAAAAGTAAAAACTGTTAAAGCTCACAAAAATATTACATTGTATAGGACATAGAGATAATGATGGCAATAATAAAAACATGTTGTGGTAAATGGCATGGCAAGCAGTTCTGCAATTTACGATGGTTTGCGATGTAGTGATTTAGATGATTTAGCTTTAGATGCAGTGATTTGCAATGGGTTAGCTCTTAAGTTTCAAAGTTCAAATTGTTTTATAATCTGCAGCTATGAGGTGACCTTTTTTTTCTCTTTAATGACATTTTTTAATGTATTTTGTCCCTTTCATGATTCGGTTTGCAGTTGTCTTTAGACAGTGTCTTGTCACTGACATTGGTGGATCATTCAGAAGGCAACCGGGTCTACAGGCTAGAAGAACTGCAAGAACTTCAGAACAAGCTCATGCTGATGTCCACAAAGGGAGAACGTGGAAGAGAGGAAGTGGATATTTTCATGGAGGTAAAGTACAAGAGTATCTGAACTTATGAATTTGTAACACACTTCTGCATGTTGTAGGTATAACTTGCAGTGTTTGTACATTTGTACGTTATAATAATATCACTGGGGCATTGTTGAAAATCTCTACATGCGCCTTTCATTTTCTTGCCTTTCAGAATGCATTGCATTTTCTGTATCATCAGTTACTAGTCTCATTACATGTGAAGTTACTGTTGGGTCATCCGAAGCAACTTCACTTTAGGCAGACTGATACAGAACCAAACCCCGAAAAGTGTGTCGCAGACAATTTGTGGCCCAAGAGCTGTATTGGCAAAAATTATATTTATATAGAATGGGTAGGATTCTTAGATGTCATAGTAATTGCATATGGTCAGTGTACATGGAAGAGCATAAAAAGCTCAATGACTTATTGCTGTGTGAAGTGTGAATGCTGTACTGAAATGCATTACTATGCAGCAAGCATGCGGATGATGTGCAAAACACAGATGAGCAACACAACAAGAATAATATTACAATGCATTTCATAGGCAGCAAGACTATACCAAGTCTGTAATTTTAGACTGCACTGCAGTGTTCTAAAAGTCGACCAACTCTCTGTCCTCACCTGCAAAAACAGCAGAACTAAGACAGACACCAGTGTTGTACACTGTAGGGATACCAATCATAAGACATCCCATGCACATAACATTTTCAGCTTTTCAGCTACAGGCAAAAGTATATAGGTGTCAGTTTAGTGATAGGTAAAGATATAGCTGTACTTTTCTATATCTATATCTATACAGACACATGCACACACGTGTGTGTATATATATATATATATATATATATATATATATATATATATATATATATATATATACTGAGCAGACCTAGAGAATCATAAAGAAAGAACAGGACCAAACACGAAGGTATTACATCCTGATATTCGTGTGCATTCTGTTCTTTCTTTATGATTCTCTAGATTTTCTCAGTATGTTTTAGTCATTATTTTCTCTTAGAGATAATTTATTTTGTATACATCCATATATATATATATATATATATATATATATATATATATATATATATATACAGAGAGAGAGAGAGAGAGATAGATGTAGATATAGATATATGCATATTCACATGGGTCACATAAGAACCTATGACAAAGTAGAATATTGCTGCAATTGAATGTCAGTGTTGAAGGAACAAAGTTGCTTTGTCCAGCAGGTATGGATGAAATATCCCACAGGACAGGCTAAGACAGCAGGACATCATTCAGTCAGTACAAGGACTTAATGAGCTACAAATGTGTGCTGGTATGCGGGAATAGCTAAACAGCCAGTCAGTTTTCTGGGAATCCCACATACCAGAGAACCAGGCTGAGTGCACAGTGTGCTTAAGACTTTGTGTTTGTGTGTGTATGTGTTTCTTTCTGTGTGAGAGAGAAAGAGAGAGACCAAACAGAAACACTGTATGTGTCTTCCCTATTGCAGATTACAAGCATGAATATTCCCTGCTGCTTGGCCCATGCACTGTGATATGTTGTGTAACCTTTCCCTACTGTGCCCCATATCACTATCAGTCAATTTTCTTGATCTACAGGGCAAACATGCTGCTTTTCTTATTGCTTATATTTTTTGACTCTTTTTGTCAAGTCCACTTCTGGTACCCAAACTCTGCTTGGGCTGTCCATATACAGGACACAGGGCTGTCCTGCTATGTGCCCTTATGTGCACCTTTGAGTGATGGTTAACTTATTGAAACGCTGAAAGCAGAGACTGCCTTACTGAGTCCATGCCTTGCAGTTCCCCCTTCTAACCTATGAAATCCAGGTTGTGTTATCCAGTACATGGCTCTATACCAAAATGTTTCAATAGGAAGGAATGCACTTTAGAATAATAATTATTTTACATGGCTATGCAGATTGTTGACTTTAATACAAACAGACAAAATAGCATACCTACATCTCTAAATATGCTTAATCAGAGATCATGCAACCTTGGTAACAAAGACAAACCTCCTTACTTCAACATTTAGAAAATCTGGCTGATTTCAGTGACAAACTTTAAATTTTCAAGGTACAAAGTTAACTGTTTAAATGCTTCAGCTGGTAGCATAAAGAGATGCAGTGGCATTTTACTTTTATGTCTTACCCGATTTCTCGGGCCAAACATGTACTGGCCAGTGGGTGGGCATATTAGGGCATGTGGCATGTCATCTGAACTTCATGGCAACTTGGCTACCCCTTTTGTGTCCCTAGCCTCCACCTGAGATGTAACACAAGGAGTATGCAGGTGCATGCCATTCCCTCAGTAGAGGCAAATCCATCCATCCTCTGCCTTGTCTGATATGCCAGAACTGCTAATTGAACCTAGGTCACCAGGACTATAGTTAGGGCTTCATCCATCTACACAACTGTACACCAGCCCTCCGCTAAGTAATGCTAATATTCAGAACTCAGTATGTTTTTAAATAGGATGGCCCTGATCTCCCTGTATAGTTCACATTCTGTAAAAATTTGATGATTTTTGTTGCTTGCTTGCCAAAATGAGCAGGAGGAGCAGTATTTAACTTTTTAAAAACGTTTCTTTAAAATTTACTTCCAGAAATCTCAGATTTCTATTTCATGTAGCTCCTTAGGACATTCCAGTTTTTGGATGACTGACAGATAGCTTTTGTTATTTATTTTAGGTATATGCTACTCTAACGACCACATAACTTTTGTTATTTATTTTAGGTATATACTACTCTAACGACCACAAGGGCATTTTTAAGCCTGGCACTACATCCCGAGTGTATCCAACAAGTTTGGTGCCCTGGAGTTATTTTTATATGTAAGCTAGGGAATATATTCACATGTTGTCTCTTTCTGTTAGAGACACAGGTGACACACCAGGGTGAATTTTGCCATCCACTCGTCCAGATTATGCTTGAATACAGTCAGAGAAAAATTCTGCTTCACATGGATAGGAATACTGTTCCAGAGAAGGGGTATTCTGTGAGAAACACACCTGTCTCTCCAACATGTTCTGTTTACGTCACAAGCAAGGTTTACGTCTCTGGATCTGGTAGCTTTGATGATATTTATTTTGCAGATATGTTAGAGGTTCTTCAGAGTGGGATCCTGGGATGCCATGTATGCCAGATGTAGCTCACCCTTCAACAGTCTGTAGGAGACAGAGTATAGGGATAGGAGTTTGAAACAATTTGCATAGGACATGTTGTTAATGTCCTGTATTCTTTTTGAGAGAAACCTCTGTGGACATTCCACTTTTTGCATATGCCTGGTCAGGTGCATACTGAAGGGGACAATGTAGTCAATGAAGATTCTCATGAGGACTGTGAATAGTGAAATAATGACTTTCTTAGATCTAGATTATACCCTTGCTTATAAGTTGAGTAACACAGAATGATTTTCTTGCTATCTTAGACACATGTTGGTCAAAAAGCCAGGTTTCTGTCTATGTACATCCCCAAATCCCTGACCACTGAGTCTACTGTTAGTGGTCTGTTAATACTGAGGTAGTTTCCCAGGCTAGCCAGCTTCCAAAAGGGTACAATTATGCATTTATTTCTTAGCAGTGAGTTTTAAACCGTGTCTACGGCAGTACTTATTTGTCTGTATTAGTCTTTCCTGGAGGATATTCTTGGGGGATTCTGTGATTGCTGTAAGTTTGCTGTCAGCCAGAGGCCCTTGATGTTAGATGCCAAAAAGAAGAGTACCCAGCACTGAGCCCTGAGGGACTCCACTAGTGACCAGCCTTTTTGTGGTGGTGGACTTCCATATTCTAACTCCTGGGTCGTATCTTTGAGCCGGCTGGTAATCCAGCATGTAATAGAGGTTTATGCTAGTTTTGTGAGCTTATTTACATTGCCTGAGTTGCATGAAATGCCTTGGCCAGATCAAGGTAAGCATTATGCACCATTTTGCCTAATTCATTGCCTCGGTGGCCTTCTCAAAGAAGTCTACCTGACTGAGTAGATTTAATTTTTTTTTTTTTTGACAATATACAGATTGGGTTGGATCCAGTGCCATTATTAATAATTTCTATGATAATTCTTTCCATGGCTTTACATATGAGTCGAGTTAGACTAATGGGTCTGTAGTTTCTGAGGTCTCATAAAGGACTGCTGTTATGTAGAGGGATGACTGTTGCTGTTTTCCATTTGCATGGCATGCAGCCTGACTGGAGGCTATGGTTAAATCATGACTCCAGTGTCCCTGATAGATCATCTTTCATGCTATTTAGGAGGCGTCCTGGGATATTATCAGGTCCCATCAATAAGGTGTTCTTGGCCTTGAAGAGTGTGTTTAGGACTTGTTCCTTAGTAATGGTTAGGGGTTATGTTCAATAGTATTTCTTGAGGTGTGACCGGCGGTGGGGTAGGTATTTAATATATCTTCCAGCCCAATATAGGTGGCTCTATTCACAATCAGCTCTGCAAATTGTTGTATGCAGCCTTTGAGGTTACAGACATAGCTAAAGAAAGCCCTGTGGTTGTCCTTGGCTTGGAAGACTACTTTTACCTCAAAATTGGCCTGGATAAACCTGATTTGCCCTCTGAGCTGTTTGTCTAGATTGATTAGAAAGTTTTTATCCTTCTGGGCATTGTATTTCCTGACTTTGCTATGAGTTTCTTCCTTATGTTGTACAGCCTATTGATGTTTGGATTCTACCGTAGTGGCTTGTTTTTTTTGAGTTTGTTCTGAGCTTTTTTCTGGTAGGCACAACTGTCTCTCTGCATTTATTAACATGATTGTATAGTGTATCTATAAATATTTTCGCATATGCAGCTGTGTTTTTGGGTGCTTTAAATTTTGTCAGATTGGCACTTAATAATCGGACGTTTGCCTTAGAATAGTTACTAAATGCTACAACGTTAGCTGGGGTAATGGGTTTTATTTTTACTTCAAAGAAGACAGCATTATGCTTCAAGTTTACTAAAGAGAACATTACACAAGGGAGGGTGCAGTGCTCTCTCATCTTAGTGAGGACTGGGTCCAATATGATCCACACAGCCTACCTGGACCTCGCAAAAGCCTTCGATACAATACCCCACTCGGGCATTATAGATAAGCTCACCAGCTTAAATATAAACCCCTATGTCACGGTTGCAAACTGGCTCAAGGACAGAACCCACATGGTTAGAATTGCTGGAGCCATGTCAGACTCCAAACCAGTTACAAGTGGCATCCCACAAGGCTCAGTCCTGGGACCTCTCTTGTTCGGTATATATTTCTCTGAGGTACAGGCCAACACGGAAGGACTGTGGCTGACCAAGTTCGCAGATGACTGCAAACTGGGCGCCATAATCGACTCTCCAGCCGACACAAGCATCCTCCAAAAGGGCCTCATAGAAACAGACAACTGGTGCCAGAGCCATGGCCTCAAGCTAAACGCCAAAAGTGTATAGTCATCCCCTTGGCAAAAACAAAGTGCCCACAAATTACCACATAGGTAGTAATCCATTAAGTACAGAAGAAGTAATTAGGGACCTGGGGACCCAAGGTGATAGCAATCTGTCATTTGACAACCACGTGGCCAAAGTGGTTAGAAAAACATTTTATATAGCCCACCTAATCATGAAGGGATTCACATCTAGATCAGGGGAGGTCATCGTGCCTCTTTACTCATCCCTCATCAGGCCCATAATTGAGTACAATGCCCCTTTTGGGATGTACCTTACCAGACACCTGCAGCAACTGGAAAGACCCCAAAAGTACCTCACCAAGAGGATCAAAGGGCACAGACAGATGCCATATGCTGCCCAGTTAAAGAAACTCCAGCTCTACTCAGTGGCATACCGCCTGCTCAGAGGCGATCTGTGCCTGACATATAAAGCCATGTCCAACCCGGAATTAATGGACATGCTGCACCTTAGAAAATCCAAATCCCATCGAGCTACGCGCTCAAGAGACTTGAACCTCAGCACTGAAATAAATAGGACATGCTGGAGGGACAGATTTATAACCCAGAGGCTCCCTTCACTCTGGAATAAAATCCCAGTCCAGGTTAGGCAGAGTCCCTCATTGACTGTCTTCAAGAGGAATCTTGATGAGTGGAATGGAGATCGTAGGTTTACCCCGGGTATCACTTCTGTGTCACTGTTAGACAGAGGCACAGTATACTAACCTCAAAAAAGGCATAGCAAAATTAATTTAAAATGGGTGGCGAAAGCCAAACACACTCTGGCTAGGCTTATAAATGCCCTAGGGCAGATAGCCTAGTATGAACCTATGAACCTAATATGTGTGCTATAGAATTCCTGGCATTAAGTCAGAATATTTACTTCTTTTCTTATTTCTATATGTTTGTCTACTTTTGTCTTTTTAATTTTTTTTAAATATAGATGTGTAGCATGCAACATAACTTACTTTTAGATATTTAAAAAAATCTTTTATCAGTTACTTTCTGGGTTGCTGATTAAAAATTAATTGTTAACCCATTCTTCTTTCTCACTTTGTATTTATTTTTAAAATTTCTTGTTCAGGAGACTTCCTGTATGACGTTTAACCAGTTTAATAATACTGTTACGTTTTTCACTTAGCCTAGTCTCTTCCTTGGAATAAACATATGGGAAAATGTCTTATTAATTTGTATACTTTGTTGACGCAGGTGATTCTTTTCATCTTGTTCCTAAGTTTCTACACTATAGCTAAACTGTTCACTTTATGATATTTACCATACATTTTGTGCTAGTGATAAAGGGGACCTATAGCTTTCTCAGTCTTTAATTTCATTATTAAACCTATGGTGTATATGAAATTGACACAGCGTAATTACTGATTCTAGTCATTAATTATTTAAATTTAATGTCTATTTTTCTTTTTTTGTTATTAAAAATCATGACTTTCGACAATACTTTCCTTTAAACTATACTCTTGCATAATGTCCACTGTGTTAAACGGATGTGTTTTAACATTGCAAAACTTAAAGGTTACAGAGAAAGTTGATGGTGGCCATACAGTGCACATGATGTATCTTGACCTGACCAAGGCCTGTGACATCATTCCCCATGCTGGCATCATAAGATAGCTAAATGCTTTAAATATTGTGATTAGATGAATGGCAAGCTGGCTGAAAGCAGAATACAATGAAGGTGTTTCATTAGAAATTTGAAAGTAACAAGCGGTGTCTCTCGGGCTCTTTTCGTTATTTACGTCTCATATCTCCAAGCAGAGAGCTATGACTTCTGGTAACACAGTTTGCAGATGACTGTAAATTGAGGATTGTTGTTAAGTCTCCCTAAGACACCAAAACTCCCCAGAATGAGCTCTCCCTAGTAAACTCGTGGTGTATTAAAATGGGCTCCAGCTAAATGCTAGAAAATGTAGTATCATCACTTTTAGTAGACAACCACTCACATCATCATACAGCATAAACAACAAGCCACTACACAATAAAAATGTAATCAGTGACCTAGGTACTTGTAATCTAGGTACTTGTGTTGGCAGCTTTCTCTCTCTTTTGCTCATCATGTGATAATGGTTGTCAGCGTAGCTAATTACCAAGGGAATATCATCAAGTTATAAAGAGGTAATCATCCCCTTATATTCAGCAGTGATCCGACTAGGCTTAAAGTGGCCAACAAGGACAGATAGCCTAGTACTTACGTATGAATCTTTGAACCTAAAGTCCTGAACTACCAAGAGAGGTTGGAAGCTCTATTCCTTTATTCAGTGTCATATAGACTATTGAGGGGAGATGTCTGTCAGACTTACCGTACCATCAGAGACTCAATTGACCTGCGCCTCCTATATCTCAGCAGTCCATTATCTCCACCAATACTAGAACTAGGGACCTAAATCTTCACCAGCAGGTAAATAAAACACACAGAAGGGACAAGTTTGTAACCCAGGTTCTCCCAAACCTCTACAATAACCTTCCCCTACATGTTAAGCAGTGCAGCTGACTGTCTTCCTTTAAACATAACCTAAACGCAGAAAGGATCTGGAAGTTCAACTGCAGAATCCTACACTAAGGCACTGTATGAGCACATCCACTCATGCATGAATCATGCCATGCCAAATAGAACCAAGATGCTCTTCTCCAAAAAAAGGAAGCCAATCTGGTGGTCCCCTGCTATAAACAAACTATACAACAGAAGGAAGAAACTGTTGCAGAAAAGAGGAAAATCCCAGGATGCAAAAACTCCCTCACCAGCCTCAGTAAGAAGCTGAGATCCCTCATAAAATCCTCAAAAGCTAGTTACGAAAATAAAATTGCCAAAGATTCCAAAGACAGCCACAAGGCATTCTATAGTTATGTCAAGAATCTAAATAGCAATGCTCAGATCTGCTCTGAGCTACAGCAGAATGGCATTAAATATACTGATCCCAAGGATATTGCCAATATCCTGACAGATTGATTTAGTGCCATCTTCACCCCCCTCTCACCCCCTAAAGGGACAATCTCAATACCAAAAGATTGCCAATTTCCGATAATCACGGCCACACAGGTAGAAACCACACTCTCCAAAGCTAAGAATACAGCATCCATGGGACCAGATGACATCCCAGGCTGTGTACTACATGAACTACAAAATGAACTGGCACCTCACCTAAGTGTCATGTTTAATCATAGCCTCACCTCAGGCTTTGTGCCCACTGAGAGGTACACAGCTACAGTTATCCTGCTCCACAAGGGAGGATCCACCTTGGATCCTGGGAACTACCGTCCCATCAGTCTGACAAGCCTGATCTGCAAGGGCATGGAACGCATTATCATGGAATTATAAACAAAGACATTGACAACCTTCAAAGACTGGACCCCACCCAGTTTAGGTTTGTGAAGGGCCGATCTTGTCTCCTGAATCTGTTTGACTTCTTCAAATCAGTCTCCAGAGCTGTGGATGAGGGTAAGGTGGTCCACACAGCCTATCTGGACCTCGCCAAGGCCTTCAACACCATCCCCCACTCTGGAATCATAGATAAACTTACTAAGCTGGGCATAAATCCCTACGTCACTCGATGGGTTGCCAACTGGCTTACTGACAGAACCCAGACTGTAAAAGTAGCAGACTCCAAATCCAGCTCCAGACAAGTGACAAGTGGAGTACCTCAGGGTTCAGTCTTGGGACCACTCTTGTTTGGCATCTACTTCTCTGAAGTACAGGCCAACACTAAGGGACTCTGGCTAACAAAGTTCGCAGATGACTGCAAACTGGGAGCCATTATTGAATCCCAAAAATATGTGGATATTCTACAAAAGGGCCTTACAGAAACAGATGCCTGGTGCCAGAGCCATGGGCTCAAGCTTGATGCCAAGAAATGTATAGTTATCCCCTTTGGAAAAAAATATGTACCCATGAATTACCACATAGGTGGCAGGACACTAAACATCGAAAGTGTGATGAGAGACTTAGGGACACAGGTGGAGAGTGGTCTCACTTTCGATAACCACATCACCACAACAGTCAGGAAATCCTATGTGGCACATCTCATCACTAAGAGCTTTTCATCCAGAAAAAAGGAGGTAATTGTCCCACTGTACTCATCCCTCATTAGACCCATTATAGAGCATAATGCCCCGTTTGGTGTGTACCTCACAAGACATCTGCAACAGCTGGAAAGGCCACAGAAATACCTCACTAAAAGAATCACAGGCCTAAAGCATATGCCATATGCTGACCGTCTAAAAAAACTCCAGCTATATTCTGTGGCATATCATCTACTTAGAGGTGATCTCTGCTTAACATACAAGGCCATGTCAAACCCTGAGCTGTTGGACATGCTTCACTTAAAGAAATCCCAATCTCTCAGAGCCACACGCTCCAGGGATCTAAACCTTGTCATCACAATGAACAAAACATGCTGGAGGGATGACCCAGAGACTCCCCATACTCTGAAATAGACTGCCCATACATGTCAAGCAGAGCACCTCATTGGCCCACTTCAAAAGGAACCTTGATGATTGGATGGGAGAAAGGAAATTCACCCCGGGGATCATGTCAGTCGCCCTGCTAGACAGGGGTCCAGAGAAGTAAATATTGTGGGAAGAAATATCCATGGAATTGTTATGGCTAGGCTTGCATAGGCCCTAGGGCCGATAGCCTAGTACCAACCTATGAACCTAAATGACTGGACAGGTACCCACAAATTTACTTTAGGATTGACTGGTATGGCCCTTCTGGACACAGAGGGTATGGCATGGGGGAGGATCTTGACAAGACATTAATGGTGAGAAGACTCAGTGGCCTTGGAATGTCTATGAATCTTAAAAGCCATAATTAATAGGTCATCACCAGCATAACCTAATACTAGACTTTTTTTACTGCATTATTTCAAGACTGTATCCTTTTAATTTAGAAAACACAAAGAGCACCTTGTGCCTCCAGACATCTGTATAGCAATGTCTTCACTGCTTGCCCGAGTGGGTAATGCCAGTAACAAGTTGGTACCAGACATTAGATTTATATAAGTGACAATCACAATGGCCCAGGAGGTGCTCCTGATTACCCCTATGCAGCAAGTACAAAAAGATCTTCCTTTTTTGGCTGCAGAATCCATGTTTACTCTGTAATTCTTTATGACGAACAAAATGTTATCACTTTGTTACTGATTCATATTGATACATTGATGGTAGTTGTGTCACTCATAAATCAAATGAAAATATTTAACTGTAAGTACTTTCAGTGAAGGTAAGAATTTTTTTTGCAAAGAGAAGTCCCCCTACACCCCCATGTGGTGGGACACTCACCCCAAACTTAAGTATATCTTCTCCAAGATCCTACAATAGTGGAGAAAAGGGAATCCTCCACTGTGTCTGAAAGTACTTTCATCTAAACATTTTCTCTTGATTTGTGATCACCATGACTGTCTTTGAAAGAATTACATGTTCCCATGTGAATGGCCGCATGTTATGGACACCATTTGGCAATTATCATCTGGCAGAAATGGTGCACTTTCAAAAGTAGCACAAGTGCAGAGTGGTGGCACAGTGGGCTTTTGTAGTGTCCTTTCACAAATGTAGTGTAAGCATGCCCTGTTATCTCAGGATTTGGCAGGGATGTGCATGGTAGCACTCCATGTGATTGCACAATGTGCTATGACAGTAATTCAGAAGTAATCGCTTCACTGTAGGCCATTTGTTGTGACACGAAAAGTGTAGTTGGCATATTGCAGGAGATTGCATTAAGATAAGCACGTTAATAATAGGAGTTCATTGGATAAAACTTTGTGCTGTGATATAGACATAAAAATGAAGATAAAACAACTAACAGCACTGTGCTGAGAACCTGTGGTACTTCTCAGTAACAGGGACAGAATGGAAAGGATAGAATGGGTGAGATAATATAGCACAAGGGCATGACCAGTTACTATCCAGCTTGGAGGGTTTACCCTAACAGAGAGTATAACACAAGTGCATGATAGGTTACTGTCCAGCTGCCAGTGCCTTACCCTGACAGAGAGGATAGAACAAATGCATGACAGGTTACTGTCCAGCTAGGGTGGGATCTCACCCTGAAAGAGAGGATAGCACAAGTGCATGACAGGTTACTGTCCATCTGGGGTGTGGGTCTCATCCTGAAGGAAAGGATAGCTTAAGTGCATGACCGATTACTATCCAACTGGGGTGAGGCCTCACCCTGCCAGAGAAAATAGCACAGGTGTATGACAGGTTACTGTAAAGCTGGGGTAGGGCTTCACCCTGAAAGAGAGAATAGCACAAATGCATGACAGGTTACTGTTCAGCTGGTGCAGGAGCTTATCTTAACATAGAACACAGCATAAGTGCATGAGGGTAGTCAAGCTGGGGTGGAGTCGCACCCTGACAGAGGGGATAGCATAAGTGTAAGACAGATTACTGTCCAGCTGGGGGAATCTTACCCTGACAGAAGAAATAGCAGAATGGCATGACAGATGAATATCTTATGGGGATGGCCATACCATGGCCTATTCACACAGACTGCAAGGCATGCTACAAGTGAAACATTGTCTCCTGTATCTAAGTCAAGGCATGACTATGTTAGAGAGAGATGTCAGAGGCACAGAATATGCACAGCGCTAGTGGCTATCAGCACAGTGATTCAAGAAGGTGGGTAGTGGTAACATGCCAATTAGTGCTGGCAGTATGGAAAATAGTGGGAATGGTCCCAGCCTAATTGCAGTACTGTGACACAGGGGTCTACCAAGAACAGTCATGCACATGTGCACAGACCAGTGTGCATAACCCGCATGTATACATGCCTTGTCACTATCCCAAGAGAGCAACAAAGACTAGAAAAGTTCACACCCAGGAGATGGAGGTGCTATCTAAGACTGTATGCACAAGTGCCATGCACATCCTGCAAGTGTTTGAAACTAACAAGTCTTTCTGGGACCACATGTAGCAGGGTATGGTGCAGGACACCAATGCTGTAAACAGCTACATTAGGACACTGGTACAGCAGCATCACAGGATCACCAATATGATACTGCATGCCAAGACCAAGGCACAAGATATTGCCAGGGACAGGTCCACCACAGAAGGTGTTCCACAAACATAGAAGCAGCTCACAGAAGTCGGAGTTCCCAGTATCCCTGTCTGGAGCAGAAGAGTGAACTTTCTTATTTAGTGATGGCAGAATATGGAAGCTGGGCTGGTGACAGCTGACTGAAATTATGCTGGGGGATGCATCAAGTTAGTGCTAACTTTCACATTTCCAGGTATATACTAACATACCTGTATAAAGGGGTTATTCAACAGAACATATATGCATAATTTTTCTCCAGGTACATGAGGCTGCATTTATGACAGCCGGCACCACAAGGTATGTATGTGCCCATATGCTGTTCACATAAGTGTACCAGTCTATGTATTTATTTATTTATTTGCAGTTTGATAACTGCGGAAGTCCACTGGGCCCAATTGACCCATTTTCAGTGGAGGCCCGGGAAGAAAAGCTCCAGGATGCATTATGCAATTTAGATACAACTGATAGTTAATATTAAAGATAATATTATGTAGAGTAGTTACTCATAAATGCATTCAATATCATGTATAGTTAACAAATTTATTAAGCTTGAAGGTAGGGATCATGCAGTTTCATTTGAGGAAAACAGATATGTTAGGTGTGGAAACAGTTTACATATAAACCTGTTAAGAAAATGTATGCATTAAGAAAAAGATATGTGTTGGGAGAGACAGAGACATATTTTCCGGCACTGCCATAGGGATGCTATTTTTATATTTTCATTGGTTCCACTGGTGGAGTAGCCAGCACATGCCAAGGTTCAGCTGGTCACCTATGGCTAAGATGATAGCAGTGTGCACATGGCACAGTCAGATGACACTGGGACTTGGCAATGCTAACAGTGGAGGGTGAACACACATCTCCAGCAGTTGAGGTACAGCACGCATGTGGCACAGTCAGATGACAGTTGGACTCAGCAATGCTAACAATGGAGGGTAAGCACACATCCCAGCAGCTGAGGTGCAGTGTGCATATGGCACAGTCAGATGACACTGGGATTCAGCAGTGCTAACAGTGGAGGGTAAGCACATATCCCCAGCAGCTGAGGTACTTGTGGAGGGGCACACTCAACCTCTAGCATCACCTTTTTTTAATTATGAAAGTCTTGTCCATGTGAGCCTCATTCATGCACAGGAGTCACCAACTCAGATGGTATCCATCACCCACATTGCTTCCGATGTGTGTGCACCCACTATTGGACAGAGGTGTCTTGATGGCCATCATCAACAAGGCTTCAAATTTTTCCCAGACCAAGGTAGCACACTTGGCTACACAGAGGATGTATAGGTTAGTGATCCAAACACAGGCAGCCATTACATACACCATGGTAGAGATGCTGAGCATGCTGTTTGGTCTATATAAGGATATGCAGGGACTGCAGAATGATCTGCCAAGTTTCACTGACATATAGGGACCTAGGGCATCTAGTAGTACATCTGTCAGAATTGTGGCAAATGCCCACCAGTGCCATGCAAGGGGCTAGATGCATGGCGGACGACCACAGGCCAGGCTTACTCAGATGTCAGACACTGTTATGGAGACTGCATCACTGTTACTGCTGGCCATGACAACCATCACAGCTAGACATAGCCATTTTCATGGCCGATGCTGATTTGGCTAGACTGCAGGGACACTCCACCATACTGGTTGCTCTGGTTCTTACAGTTCCATATTGTCCATATCCTCTCTTGGCCATCTGAGTACCACACCTAGATACGGCCATCCTTGGGTCACAGATACTGCCCCATCTGTTAGTTCCCACCATGGGGAGGAACAGAGAGGTTCCTTTACATGCTGCAGAAATGGAGCAACATTCTTCTTTTAAAACACATCTGTCCTTGACTGCAAAACAGAATGGAACTCTGCTTCTCATTCTTCTGATAATAAATGTGATAGACTTTGCCATTAAAACCTTTTCCAGTGTTCCAAGGAAAATGCTTGAGAGGCTGAGAAAATCACAGGAGCTGACTAGAAGAATCCGGAATTCCTTGGACTTGAACCATTGTCTGGAGTTGGGAGACGGAGATGAACAGGAAGACCAGCAACACTGAAATTAGTGAAGAAATGTGAGCGTATAAAGCATCAATCACATTTGTGAAATTTGGCTTTACAAAAAAGAGGCTGAGAAAGCTTGGATTTTTGTTGACTTTGTTAAAGTTGTAGGGAAAATTACAAGAATGTCCCCCTCTTCATGTCATTGATGTTTGGAAGGACATTAAGAGGAAAAAAGAGAAAATAACTGTAACTTAATTTGTATAAAGCATTTCACAACATAAATTGCATGTTATACAGTAAAGCATTTTCATGTTGTGGGTGATGAAGATACTGAAGTAAACAAGTATTTTTTTTTTAGTTTTAAGAAATGTAAACATTATTTTATTTATTATTTATTTTATTTTATTTTATTTTATATTTGTTAACCGGGTTAGTCCAACTGAGCCAGTGGCCCATTTTCAGTGGAGATCTGAGGAGAAAAGCCATATAATTTACAATCGTACCTCTCAACCTGGAAACATCAAAAATCTGGACAAGGCCCATGAATAATAGGTACAAATCTGTACGCTGATTAACATAAAATTTGCATACATAATTACACAACCCCTCCCAGTCCAGTGGAATTGTGAGATATCAACTTTCAAATGCAAACTGAAGAACAGACAACCAAAATATGGCACCAGAGTCCCCCTGCAGCCATTCCAATGGTCCCATTACTTGGATATTTCACCCCATTTACCATAAAACTAATGTGCATACTGCTTTACTTCTACAGTGATTATTTGTATTTTATTTTACATTTTGTAGCACAATGCACAAACACTAATAGACATCAGCTGAACAAATCAATACTGTCTCACAATGAAAACAGTCTTAGCATTAAAACTTCTCTGAGTGCTCTGCCCGTGAAACTCACATTCATTGAAACAGCATTGGAACCCACATGGCCACACCACATCCAAAGAAAATGCATTTGGCCAGTGGTGAATAAAGAATAGGTTACCTCTGGACTGTTTTCAAATCATAGACCCCTTGCACACAAAACAAGAAACATACACGTGTTCTTTGATACACCTTCCTGACTTTATTAAATTATATTCCTTATATAATACAGCACACTTGTTACAGCCCATTTTAAATTTATTGTTTATGCACTACAGTCAGAGCAACATACCACTATGCCACATCAGCAGTTTCCTGAATGATAGGAAGACTGAAACTTAAATGGCTATCATTTAGTGAATTCAGTTCTCACGTCTCCCCATAGCTGTCAACCTCTTTGCACAAAAAAACCTGGACAAAGCCAATAATGGTGGAATACAGAATTCAGTTCTCACTTCTCACCATAGCTCTCAAACTCTTAGCACAAAAAAGACCTGGACAAAGCCAGTAATGGGGGAATACAGCCCCAAAAATAGAGACAAATTTCTAATACTGATCTTATAAACTTAGAAAATTGGTAGAATAAAAGGTTTTGTGTTACCATTTATTTTCTGAAGAATATGAAGTCTGAAATTCAAATGCCTGTCATTATTTAGTGGATACAATCCTTCACTGTTTTGCCACAAAAATGCAGAAAAAATACTGATTTTTTGAGGAACAGAATAAAAATATGAGGCAGAAAATCTGGAAGGTTTTCACAAATGGTGGTGGTGGTTAGGGACTTTAGGATCTTGTTACATGTACCCAAGGTACAGGATTTGAGCCTACCACTAGCCACCAGGTATATTCACCTGGGGCATTCACACACACACACACACACACACACACACACACACACACTGCAATCAGGCTCCTCTTAGCATAATAATGGCTGCCACAATCTCAGCATAATAAGAAGCATAACGGCTGCTAAGAACGGCATCTCTCAGCATAATACTGCATACGCACACACACACACACACACACACACACACACACACACTGCAATCAGGCTCCTGTCAGCATAATAACGTCTGCTATGAATGGCATCTCTCAGCATAATAATAGACACACACAATGCAATTAGGCTCCTCTCAGCATAGTAATGGCTGCTACAGTCTCAGCATAATAAGAAGCATAACAGCTGCTACAAGTGGCATCTCTCAGCATAATAACGGACATCTCAGTGCAAAATACCTCTGCAGGTTGTTTATTCCTCTGCAGTTCTGTATCCATTGCTGTTTATTCCTCTGCAGTTCTGTATCCATTGCAGTCCTGACATCCACGAAGCACCATTATACCTTTGCAGTTCTTCTGTTTCCATTGTTGCTTGGCTGAAGCAGCCAGTCAGAAATGCATGTACGTGAGCTCTTGAGCTCAATTCCAACAGGCTGGCAGTCAGTTTCACAGATCTGATGTCATCGTGCACATGATAACGTCAGCTCAAACATCCGAGAAAAAAAAAACTTAAACTAAAAAACCAGGACATTCGGAAATTAAGGGGTGCCACTCAGGAATTGTGGCACCCCATTATTTGGACCCCAAAACTCAGTAAAAAACGAATAATTCGGTACAGTTGGGAGGTATGTTTACAATCATATCAAAGATAACATAACATAGTCGTCAACTGTACAGAACACTTAACATGAGGTATATTAGCTACAATTCACATCACTGCATGCTGAAATAGAAATAAAATTACAAAATAGTACAATATATGAGATACACTTACAGTATTTGACAGAAGAGACATGGTGTTGAAATAACTTATGTTTTTAAATACAGGCTTAATAAAGTAAATTTACATGACAGAGAGAAGAGGAGAGAAGGGGTGATATATCAAAAGATGAGTAAAAGATGAATAAGTGAAATAGTTGTCATGTGGGGATGTAACATGAGCAGGACCAGTGTTTAAGTTCCCATTTAAACAGGTGTTTTTGGGAGATGTGCCTTATATTGAGGGGAAGAGTGTTCCAGGCATGAGCCGTTGAGTACTTATAAAGGGATTTTCCAATATTCTTGTTAGGTTTGTAGATATCAAGGAGGAGTTTGTTGGTTGTGTGAAGGTGATGGTGGGGGCTGTAGTAAGATACTAGGTTAGAAATAGAGGGGCAGGACGAGGGATCATTCAGAATAGAATGGGTAATAAGTAATTGATGAAGTAAGAGTTGGTTATTGAATTCTGGCCATTGAAGTGCCTTAAGGGTGAGACAGTGATGGGAACTCTAAGGGAGATTAGTGGCAGATCTGGCTATTTTATTGTGTGTTTGTTCAAGTTTGGAGAGTAGTGTAGTTTGAATATTTGTAAAGATAGGGGCTGCCAAAAATAGACAGGATAATAAAAGAGACTGAGCTAGGTAGAGTTTGGAGGAAGCTGTAAGGAATTTCTGATTACGGTAGAGTAGACCAAGTTTCTGGTGTTTTTTTTTTTTGTTTTTTTTTTAATACATTGTTGGATGTGTATTTCGTATTTTAGTTTATCGTCAGTAATGGTGCCAAGTAGTTTGGTATGGGGTTTGGTTTAATGATGGTATTGGTGAGAGAGGTGATGGAAAAGGAGGATTTGTGATGTCCCAGTGTACTAGGAAAGAAGAGAAGGAGTTTAGTTTTTTTTTTTTTAGGATTAAGTACCAGTTGATTGTCAGAGAGCCATGTTTCAACTGAAGAAAAGGTGTCCTGAGTTAGAGGTATGAGATCGGGGATGCTATGGGCAGTGGTGATAAAAGTAGAAGCATCAGCATATTGTAGAAGTGTTGAGAGTTTACAGATAGAATGTAGACTGTTAGTGAAAATATTGAACAAGAGGGGGCCCAAGATAGATCCTTGTGGAACACCAGTGTTGGCTGGTAGGAAGTGACCGAAGACAGTTTGCCAGCAAATGGTTTGTTGCCTGTTGGTGAGGTAACTTGAGAACCAGTTTATAGAGGAACCAGAGAGATGGAGGTTGAATAGTTCATTTAGAAGTTTAGCTTGAGAGGCAGTGTCAAAGGCCTTAGAGAGATCAAAGAATAAACAGGAGACTAACATGTTGTGTCTCAGGCCTTTGCTGTTGTGTGGGTGAAGGAAAGTAGTGCAGTGGAAGTGCTGTGGTGGGGTCTAAACCATAACAGTTTATTCTCAAGCAGGTGTTTGAGTAACTGCATATGAATACACTTTTCCAGGATTTTGGAGATAGGGGACAGTATGGCAATGGGCCTATAATTAGAAGGATCAGTAGAGTTTCTGCCCTTGTGAAGAGGCATTGTGTAGAAGGATTTCCATATATCAGGTACACAGGCTTTGGAAATGGAATGATTTATAAGTATAGAAACAGGTTAGACAATGGATTCTGCAGCAATTTTAAAAAGTTGGAAGGTAGTTTATCAGCAGAGGGGGAGCAAGGCTTAAGTTTGGAAATGAGAGATTTGATGAAGTAGGTAGGGGCAGGTTTAAATGAGAAGGTATTGAAAGATGCTATGATGGGGGATGAAGGAGGGATAGAGGAAGTATTATTACTTTGTGTAAGTTTTTTGATTGTTTCTGTGAAGTAGTTGTTAAGGAGAGTGGCAGTTTCAGTAGCTGTATTATGCAAGAAGGGGTTGAGAGTTAGAGGGTTGCCAGGATAAAGAAGATAAATAACGAAAGTCCAGAATTTTTTTGGATTTTTATGTGGGCTATATTGTTTGGAACAGAAGAAATTTTTTTTATTGTTAAGTTTTTCGCCAGGTTTCTAAACTCTTTATATGTTTAAAGTAGCATAGGGGACTTATTTTTGACCCATGCTTTCCAGGCACTGTCCCTTTTATACATAATGGAGTGGGTATGTTTTGTGAGCCAGGGGGTATAGTTAGATTTTATTGATAGGTGCCACGGAGTTAAGTATGTCTAAGAATATCTTATTGAAAGATATTACGGCTTCATTGAGAGGGAGAAGTTGAAGGAAGGACCATTTTATATTAGACAATGTGGAGTTAAATGTATCTGGATTTAATTGGGTGAGTTTGCAACATTTCCTGTAGAGGTGGTCTTTGGGAGTATGTTTGGAGAATCTGTGGATATAGGTGGGGAGTGGTCACTAAGAGAGTTAGGAAGTATACCAGGGTTATGATAAAGGTTGGAATCTGAGGTAAGAATCCAGTCAAGGTAAGTCCAGAAGTGGAGTTATTAGTCTGAGTAGGGGAGGATATAATTTGGTGGATGCCATGAAGTTTGAGACTATGACTAGGAGATGTAGTTGAGAGTTTAGTCCAATTATTGTTAACATCACCAAAGATAATGGTTTCATATGGAACATATTGACAAGCCAGGAAAGAATGTTCTCAAGGACTGGAGTATTTATTCACAGGAGGTATGTAGATGGAGGTTATGGCAGTTTTTTTTTATGTGGGTTTAGGTGACAATTTACAATAAGGAGTTCTGCAGTCTTAAAGCTAGGCTATAGAAATGAAGAGTGGAGAGAGATTGAGTTGTTCAGAGTAGAGGATGACAGCAGCTCTACCCCTCCTATTGGTTCTGTCAGAGCGAAGATGTTATAGCCTGGAGGTAAGATTTCTATGTTTGAGATATGGGGTTTCAACCAGGTTTCAGACTGAGTTAAGATATGGGGAGAAATGTTAGCAATCCAGAAATGCAGTTCTTTGATTTTATTTACTAGGCTTTGGATATTTACGGAGAGGATTTGTAATGATTTAGGAGAAGGAGAGAGGGTAGGGGGGGAGACTGGGGAAGTGAGGTATGAGGTGTGTATTTGAGGGAAGTAGAGGCAGTTGGTCCTGGGTTGGGGTGGATGTCCCCATTCAGGAGAAGTGTTTCAAGGAGAGTAACAATATATGTGAGGAGGTTTAAGATAGCAGTACTTCTTGATTTTGGAGTAGAGGTAAGAGTAGTGTTTAGAAATGTGTTAACCTTCAAAAGGTGTGAAGGCGAGATATGAAAGAGGGATGGAGAGAGAAGCTGTAAGTGAGGGAGGGTTCTGATGATGTGATGGGGAGAATTGGAGATGGTGTTTGATAGTAAAGTGGAATGTGGTATGAGGTTGCTAGTGAAAGGAAAAGGAGGAGGGAGGCGTAAAGATAAAGAGATATGATGAATGATAAGTAATGTTTAAGAAAGAAGAGATGAGTTTAAAAGATAGTAATATTTTGTCCTAGTAAGGGATACCGGGGATAAGGAGGGGCTACTAATGTAAAGTAAGTGACAAGACAGAGATAGAGGTAAGGTTGATGGATGTATGGAGGGTGGGATTAAGGTAGTAGGCCTAGGCAGGAGACAAGTGTGGTAGGAGTGGAGACAGTAGAGAGGAGTTGTTAATTGATAGGGACAGCTAATTGGTTAGAGGGGAGGAAAAGGTGTGGCATAGAGAGTATAAACGTAATGAAAGAGGGGGTGGGTGTGAATGGTGGGTAGGTTAGGGGAGCGAAGTGAGCCCAAGCCCAGTAAGGGCAAGCAGAGCAGGTTGGCCCAGCTGGAAAGAGACAAGTGAATTTGGAAAAAAAGTTAGTCTGATAGTGAACAGGCATGTTACACCCCCCCCCCAAAAAAAAAAAAAATAAATAAATAAAATAAAACTACAGGTGAAGGAGCATAAGTTAAGTTTACAGGCACAATGGTCTGGTGCTTTTATGACAGGGCAATGCAATTTAATTGTATGTTTTTACTTTTAAAATCTGCAGTTAGGTAAACTACAGGAGCACCGAGGGAAAGGCAAGGGAGAAACAGTGAGAAGGATTTGTCAGGGACAAACATCTCACAGCTAGTACCAAAATATAACGTGATAAAACATTAAATTACCCAGACAAAGTTTGAAAGTCCTAGCAATAAACTGCAAATTTATTTGCTTACAGTCAAAAAAGAATAGCATGGGTATAATACTGGTTAAACCTATATGGTGAAGTAATTAGTAAGGGGTGAGGAGAATTAAGCAGCTGTATTCCCAGACTGAGAGCTCACCAATGAAGTAATTAGTAAGGGGTGAGGAAAATTAAGCAACTGTATTCCCAAGGGGAGAGATCGCCATTCACAATACTAGTTTTATAATATAAAAGAGAGGGATAGACTCTAATATAGTTCAAAGTTTTTGAGCATGAAAGTCATTACAGACACCTACATTACAATATAAAAAAGAGAAAAATTAGACAACAGTAAGTTTGAGTAAATGAGCTGTTATCTTGGGCTGTTGGGGTGGGGGGTGGGGTGTAAAAGTGCACTGAATATAATAATATAAGTAGAGTTGAAATGTTTTCTTTCACTTTTGAATAGATGAATATCTAGATTAATGTCCTTGGCTTAATTTAATGGCAAGCTTTTTGTAAGCAAGTATTTTTAAATGTGAGACCAAAATGTTATGAAACAGATTTCCTTTAGCAAATAAATGTTCAGCGTTAGAAGTAGATTTGTGTTTTTATGTTTCTGTGAAAATTAGCTGACTAAAGGTGAAGGCAATAAATTGATAGGGCTGGACATTTGTTACTGAGATAAATAAAAAATTAAAAGGTACAAGGAAAAGCAGATCAGCAAAAATAAAGTTTGAAATTATTGGAAGTAAATGAGAGCTCGAAACTTTTCTGATAACTAAATACTTTAATGCTTTTAGTAGAAGAATGTATAATTTAGTTTTATTTAAAGGTAGCCAGTACACTTTTTCTTATGGTTAAATGTTAATGTTTTCTGAAAGTATTTAAGCTGCTTTTCACATCTGGGAGGGGGAATAAGGATAAGACAATAAAAGTCAGCTATTAGTATCAGTAGGAGCACAGGCTGTAACATGGACTTTAGCATGGATAATCTTAATTGTAATTAGCTAATGCCTGTGTGTGTGTGTGTGTGTGTGTGTGTGTGTGTGTGTGTGTGTGTGTGTGTGTGTGTGTGTGTGTAGCAGTCGAGTTGGAATATTTTTTCTATCAGGAAGTTTAAGCTTCATTATTTGAAGGTATACATGGTTTTATGTTTGTTTTAAGATTGTAGGTTGTAAAGATGTTCTGGGGGTGTGTTTGGTCTTTTGTTTGAGGGTTTTCATTAAAACAAAAAGTCTTGTAAAATGTCACATAGGTTTAAATGAAGATGACAAGAAACAGCTGTATAAAGGATCGACCAAACATTGTTGGGCACAATGTAACAAAAAAGCTCAAAATAGATAGTTAAAAAAGCTGTCATGTATAATAGATGGGAATATTAACTTCTTATTATAATGGCTACACTAAACATATTATTTTCAAACATGAATGTCATCACAGGTATAGACAACAAGGTAAGAGTACTGTGTTGTATTAAGAAATACAGAGTGCAAATAGTAATGCTACTGGAGACTCATATGGAAAGAATTGGGCATGTGAATTTAATAAAGAAAGGTTTACAGAATATCAGGGACAAAGGAAAAGGGGGTACTAATAATTGCTAGAGGAGCTCCAATAGTCATAGAAGAGGTAAAAAACAATAGTAGTGAGGAGGATTGTGCTGACATGTATTTATATTCCACCTAAACAGATATGGTAGAGTACTGGGAATCCATTGTCCCATGTTTTTCTGACCCAAAGTAAAAGAGACGCTTATCAGGAGTGAGCAGGAAGGTAAGACCCTGTCTGCTGTATGAATCATGTTATCTACCACACAAAGATCCTGTTCCAGGAATCAAACAGCAAGTAAGAAAATGTGGTTTGTTAAGTCACAGGGTTTTCATCATGACACTCCTGGTGGTAGGCCTCACTGAGGAAGATGTGGAGGTAATTCAAATGGACTTTACTCAAGAGGCAGAGACTGACAACAGAACCAGGGTTTCCATGGTCCTTTCACCGAAAAACCCTACCAGCATCCCTGAAGGGTTACCCAGCTGCTGCACTTTGAAGGCAGTCAGGGGATGCTTAACCTTATACCTTCAAACCTGGCAAATCATCCCTTCTGATTCCTGTGTGTTAAGGATAATTACCAGATGCTGTTCCATGCCCTTTGTCTGTCCTCCAAACAAAAGATTGAAGTTTCCCAATTCTCCACCTGATCAGTTGGAATGCAGAGTAACAGAAATGTCAAAGTTCCTAGACAAGAGAGTCATCCAACAGGTTATGTTTTATAGTTCAGAAGAAGACAGGGGACCTCTGCCACCTCAGTCACTTTGTCAAACGAAATTCTAGATAGTCATGGTACAGTCTATACTACTTATTTTGAGGGGCATACTCTTTAGATCGCCAGGATGCCTACTATCATATCAAAATTCAGAGGCAACCTAAGGTATTTCTCCATTTCTGTCTGGGAGCCAGTCACTGCCAGTTTAGAGAATTGCCATTCAGCCTTGCTACAGTCCCCTGGATGTTCACCAAGGTTATGGTAGTGGTGGCAGCTCACCTATGACTTCAAGAGATAAAGCTCTTCCCATATCTAGATAATTGGCTTTTAACTGGTACCTCCAGGGCTATATTGTTACAGCAACAAACTTTGTGACTCCCTTCTTGCAGATCAGTTATGGATAACAGTCAGTTATACAAACAGCAAATTGACCCCCACACAACACATAGAGTTTATGAATGATACAGTTCGACAAACTGCGAAACTCCCAACTGCAAGAATGCTGTCATTAAGACTAGTGGCCTCTCAGGTAGCTCGGCATCCCCACCCACAAGCAAGACTAATTGTTCATTTGTTAGGTCTGATGACTTCTGCCATTACAATGGTAACATTAGTCGGTTACCACATAAGAGTGTTACAGTGGACACTCAGTACAATGCTCAAAGAGTCTCCACACCAAAATCTGTCTTACTTCAGTATGTGGAAACCATATATGGTGGTGGATAACTTCTCCATTAGTGGTAGAAAGGAGACCTTCCTGCCTCCAAGTTACCCTGGCCACAGCAAACATGGACACTTCACTTCTAGGGTGGGTGGGGGGTATTTCAAAGGGAGGGCAGTTCAAGGGCCTTGAACCTGGTTATTTGCAGAGGCCAAACTTCACATCAGTGTTTTGGAGTGAGAGCAGTCCTTGTGTTGCAGCCTTTTCAGGACTTCCTGCTCAAGGGTATGATTTACATCTAGACCAACAGCATGTTAGTGGAATGGTACATGAGCAAACAAGGTTGAAGATGTTTGTATCCTCTTTGCCAGGAGGCCATGTGATTCTGACAGTGGGTGATGTCGTCCCATCATTTTCTGGTAGTAATGCTCATTCTTGGGATGTAGAATATTGTAGCGGACAGTTTGAGCAGATGTACCTCACAAGTGGTCTCTCAAACAAACAGTGGCAACAGAGATCTTCAGCCACTGGAAGCACCCTTGCTTTGACCTGTTTGCCTTGTATCTAAACAGCAAATGCAGCAGTTACTTTGTCTTCATCCCTCCATAAGGGCAGTCACCGAGAGATACTGAAGCCCACTTTTGGTCCCCAGGTCTTCTCTAAGCCTTCCCACTGATACATCTTTTGATGAAATTCATACAGACGGCCACGAGGATCCAGAACTCGTGCATCCTTCGGCTCTGCCATTCTCGGGAATGTCCCTCCTTGAGTATATTCAGGTTCTTTTAGGCAGCTGGTCAGTCTGTCACAAATGTTGAATCAGATGAAAATAAACAACATCGGATGTGATAATTACATACTTACCATAATGTTAGACCTGTGTTGTCTCATTTTCATCTGGTTCAACATCCCTCTCTCCTTCCCACTTCCAAATTGCCATTTCCATCTTCTGGGGCTCAGACGGACTTCGACTCAGACCCTGTCTGTTTTGTCCACACCACCTTTGTTTAGCTGAGAAAGTTTTTAAGTTGTTCTTCTATTGCATAATTTTTGGTCTGTATAGTTAGAATAATCAGCAAGTTCGATTTGAGGTAAATCACACAGAAGGAGGGAATTATGGGTAGGGAAAAATTTCAGTCTCAGGTCCAAAGCTCTAGTAGAAGGCACAGAGGCCAGATCCAATCAGATCTGAAAACTTAAATGTTGAACTGGATGAAAATGAGACATTGAGAATCTAACATTATGGTAAATATTAGCTGACCACGGCTATTTTTTGTTTGTTTGTTTGTTTTAATGCCAGACTTGCTGCTACATGACTACAAGTTGCAAATTATATCTGATTATATCTGTTGCTGCTAGTTCCTCCTCAGTAGAGGGGAACAACAGCATACATGTCATAGAATGTAAAGTAATGTAATGTAAAAACCTTCACAAAGTTTATCAGCAGGAATGAGAAAAAAAGAAAAATATCAACAACAGTACACATCCTTTGAGTTTGTGTTATGCTTATTGCTGGCATAATTCCTCTTTAATAACAGGGAATGAAATATTAGCGTAAATGTTTCAACATATAACGTTTTCACCAGCTTCGTCAGCAGGAATGGTATTCCATGAAAAAGTCACTTGAGGCAAAAAAAACATTGCTAGTCTGGTTTGCAGCTGCACAGTTTAATACTGTCTGCATTTTTAGGAGGTGAGATTCCTAGTCTGTGAAATGAATCACAACATCAGCAATGTAGGCTGCATGATAGTGTTAGTGGGCTTTCAAGACCTTCTACTTGAGCCTTTGAAATTTAACTGAGGCTTTGTGGAGATGAAAGGGTAATTTTTATAGACTGGAAAATGCCTGTAGTCAAGGAGAAGTCTGTTTTCTCCTTAAAGTCATGGGACAAAAGAATTTGCCAGAGCCCCTTGATCATTTCTAGGGTAGTGAGGTACTGAACCTTCCCCAACAACTCCACTATTTCATCCAGTCATGTCATAGGGTAGGTGTCAAACTTTGAAATGCTAATCAGTTTCTGAAAATCATTACAAAACCAGATAGCAGCATTCAGCTTTGACACCATGATGTGCTGCTCCGTCCACTGTTGAATTCTTTGACCCCCCCGAGTTTTAACATTAGTTTTATTTCCCCTCATACAGCCTGTTTTTGAGTTTCAGATATTCTGTAAGCCTGAGACTTGCCTTTTCTCCCAGCACTGTTGCAGTGTAATAGGTAATGAGAGTTAGTCTGTTTCCAGGCTTGCAAGTCAAGGACTGATCAGCAACTGTTGCATAGTGTTGATTGCACCCGTGTGTGTGTGTGTGTGTGTGTGTGTGTGTTTGTGCATTAGGTGTAATAAGGAGTTATTATGTGTATTATGCAGGTACATAATAGCTGTTTGTCTGGACTCGGACTTTGTTTTTTCTTGGTTGATGAGAGGAGTGCCACATGAGGGGGTTTCTGAATGTACCACTTGACATAGCTACAGCTGTGGTTATTGTGGAAAATTTGTCTGCTGAAGCAAGCTGTCGTTATAAGAGCACTGCAGTTTATTATAATCAAACAAAAGCAAAGCTGTGTGGTTCAGCTAACTGCAGGTACCTTTAGCTTAGTCTTGTACGTGGAGAAATATTCTCTGGTAGCTCTTTCTGGATTCCTTTGGCAGGAACAATTTCCAGCTTCTTCTTCAGTATTCACTGTCATTGATTCTCTGTCCCAGTGCCACTGCTTTGGACACCAGCTTCCCTTTCCAAAAGGACAAACTCTGCCTGACTAGGCTTCTCTCAACAGCATTTTATATTTTATTCAGTAAGTCATTAAGTAAAAATAAAAAACAAACACAAAAAAAAGTAGTCTTAAAACTTCATTGGTGAGCGCAGTCACAATAATTTCCAAAAGTCATGAAACCCAGGTAGTGTTCCAAAGCAACAAACCTTTATTCGTCACAGATGAGTGATCTTCGATAACAAAAAAATATATATCAGAAATACTTTTACAATTTTAAACATATCAGCTCTTATACACTTAGAAGTAGGTGTGGAAAATATATGGATTGTTTAATTTTAAACCAGCCCATTCCAGGCAAACAATATAAACAGGGTCGTAAAAGTGCACAGCAAGTGCCCATCCCCACACACTACTACTGATCTACTATTGAACTAAATCCTAGTTAAGGAAAACACTACCTATCTATTTGCAACCCACATTCCAAAATCCGGTATTAAGAAAAGCATAACATACATATAAAAAGACTGCAAAAATCACTTTTGGTTATCTAATGCAATAAAGCCTTCATCAGGCCTGTGACAAGAACCAAAATCATACATATAGGTAGATGAGTAAAAAGAATTAACTAGATAGATACAATAAAAAACACATATAGCTACCTAACCATAAACATTATCTAATTAGAACACTATAAATAAAAAATATATCTGTGTAATAATGTCTAATAAGAATTGATCCATATGTATTAGTGTGCATAAAAACTAAGTTATTTACAGCTCAAAAAAATGTCAGTGCTTTGCATTTCAGAGAAGAAAAACACCTGTCATAACAGTTTTCTCGTTAACAGCCCGAAAAAATGTTTATACAATGAAAACCAGGAGAAAAATCACACAAAAATACAGAAAACAGTGGATGAAGTAAACTAGAAATGTATAAAAGTGGGCAGATATGTGCACGAGCATGCATCAGTATGCTAAACAAGGGAATTATACCAAAACTTTATGGTAATAGCGGCATGAAAAAATGCGCTACTGAACTTGGTGGACTTCTTTGAGAAGGTTACCAAAGCAGTGGATTAGGGCAAAATGGTTCACACTCTCTACGTTGACCTGGGAAAGGCATTTGACACAATAACCCCTTGGGCATTGACGACAAACTCAAAAGGTTAGGTATAAACCCTTATAACACCCGGTGGATAGCCAACTGGCTCACAGACAGGACCCAGGAAATTAGAATTAGTGAGTCCACCTCTACAAAGAGGCCACTCACAAGCACAGTCCCACAGTAATAGGTCCTGGGACCTCTCTTTTTTGTCATTTACTTCTCTGAAGTTAAGGCCAATGTCAATGGCCTCTGGCTGACTAAATGTGCAGAAGGCTGCAAATTCAGAACAGTCATAGAATCCCCCACTGATGCAAATGATCTCCAAAAAAGGCTAACACAGACAAATAACTGGTGTCAGAGCCAAGGACTAAAACTAAAAACCAAGAAGTGCATAATAGTTTCCTTCAGGAAGTCTTTCACCCCTGGTAACTGTCATGTTAACAACACACCACTAAGAGTTGACCCAGTTGTCAGGGGCTTGGGGACACATATAGACTGTAATCTAGCCTTTGGTCATCACGAGTCTACAGTAGGGAGGAAATCATTCCATGTTGTGCAACTTATAAACAAAGGTATGACATTTGGGTCCAAAGAAGTCCGTGTTCCACAGAATCCGGCATTCATCAGACCTATAATTGAGTACAATACCCTTCTTGGTATGTACCTAACCAGGCATATCCAACAGTTGGAACATCCGCAGAGGTTCCTCAGTAAAAAAATATAGGGCATAAGTAACATGTCCTATGCAGATCACCTCTAGGCTCTATCCCTGTATTCCGTCTCCTGCAGGCTGTTGAGGGGAGATCTATATCTGGCATACAAGGCATTGTCAGACCCCACCCTGATAGACCTCCTGTATATCCACAAAACAAACAGCACCAGAATTACCCATTCTAAAGACTTAAACATTGAATGTGATATAAATAGGACCTGCTGGAGAGACAAAAGTGTATCCCAGAGACTATCCATTCTCTGGAAGAGGCTCCTCATCCATTTGATGCAGAGTTCCTCCCTAACTCAATTCAAGTGTAACTTGGACAGTCGGGTGGGGAATAGGAATTCATGTCTGGTTTGGTGTTTATGTCTTTAGTAGACATAGGCAGCCTGTAAATGCTTCATTTCCCAGTCCCCTGCTTGTAAATGGTTCATCTCCCAAGCCCCTGCTTATACTTATCAAGGTCACCAGAACTTGTCAGAGATTTGGGATGCATGGTTAGGCTTAAAAAGGCCCTTGTGGTCATTAGCCAAGTAAACACCTATGAACATATGAATCTATGACTTCAGTAACAAATAATGAGAAAATTACAGAAATAAAACTGTAAGCTGGTCTGTGCGAAAGCCTGTTTTATTTTTATTCAAATTGTTATGAAGAACTAATATTCAGCAGCACTTTATTACCTTATATTTGGCTTCTGTTTCCATTTAAGAATACCAGAATATTTATTTAATTTATTTTTATTTATTCCAGTTTGGTGACAGGGGAGGTCCACTGGGCTCGAGAGCCCATTTTCAGTGAAGGCCCGGGGAGAAAAGCTCCACATAACTAGTTACATAATAGTTTTTACATTGTTAAGTTGCGAAGATTTGCAAGTTACATAAACATATAGAAATTCTTCACATCGATAAGTTACATATCATATTGAAATAGCACACGAAAGAAATTCTTTTACACTGCAAAACAAGTTGCATAAACATATAGAAATATTTTACATTGCTAAGTTGTGTATCAAATTGAGATATCACACGAAAGATTCTTTTACATAGCATTCAGTATGGAGTTGTACACAAGTTTTATACCAGGAAGGGAAGTGGCTAGAGGAGGAGTCTAATACTTGGTAGCTAAGAAGATTAAGTAGTTATGAAAGGACTGAAATTAGAGTCAAAGAGTGATATGCTGGGAGGAGATAGCTTATGAGTTATAGTCGGAGTATAAGTCAGTAGTTTGAAAGGTAATGAGTTTAGCCAGCAGAGAAGGAACGGGGGAGTTTGGGAGGTATGGGGTGTGGAGTGCAGTTACATTTCCTGTGAAGAAGCAGGTAGGAGTGAAGTAGACTTTTGAAGGTATTTAGGTTGTCACAAGTTCTCAGGGTGGAGGGCAGGGTGTTCCATTTTTTTAGCTAGGATGAAGGATAGTAGAAGCTGACCAGCAGGACGCTTTGGTTTGTGGATGGTAATGAGGTTTTGGTGAGTGGATCTAAGGGGTCTTGGGGGGCTGTAAGGTTGGAGGATATTGGATAAAGCCGGGCAGCTGTTGGGTTGAAAAAGTAATTTGTGGGCTAAGACAATTTGGAGGAAGTCTAGTTGATTGGGGAGTTCAAGCCAGTTTATGGTTAGTAGGGAGGAGCAGTGGTGGGAGGAGGCTTTTGCATTTGTGGCAAACCTGGAGATTTTGTTGTAGCATACTTCTAGCTTGGAGGTAAGGGTGGAAGATAGATTAGTAAGCAGAGGAGCGCCATATAGGAGAGATGGGAGAAGTTAAATTGTGGCCAGGTTCAGTCTAGTAGAGGGAGAGAGGAAGTGATCATTTCTCTAGAGAAGGCCGAGTTTTATGTGGGTTTTCTTGATGTTGAGTTGGATATGGGTATTAAAATTTAGGTGTTCATCAATGGTGACCCCCAACAGTTTGGTGGAGGGAACAATATCAATGACAGAGTTGTTGAGGCTGGTAATTTGAAATGAGTGCTTGTCAATGTGGGTAGATTTGGAGGGAGTGAAAAGGAGAATTTTAATTTTGTTAGCATTTAGTGAGAGGTGGTTATGGTGCATCCATTTTTCAGTGGATGAGAAGGCAGATTGAGTTAGAGACTTGAGTTCAGTTTGGTTGGAGGCATGGCAGATGAGAGTGGAGTCATCTGTATATTGGACAATTTTGGTGTTAGGAATGGCTTTGCGAAAATCATTAATAAAGATGTTAAATAGCAGAGGGCCAAGAATGGAACCTTGGGGAACTCCTGTGGGTGTTGGAAGGAAAGAGGAAGAGGATTGGCCCCATTTCACTGCTTGGGACCTGTCAGAAAGATAGCTGGAGAACCAGGAAAGAGTTTTTGTGGAGATGTTATGGTTAGATAGATGGTTAAGTAGATGGGTATGAGAGATGGTATCAAAGGCTTTAGTAGATCTAATAGAACGGATGAAACTAAATAACCAGATTCTTGGGCTGAATTGATAGAGTGTAGGAAGGAGAGGAGGGCTGTGTTGGTATTGTGTCCTGGGCGGAAGCCGTGTTGGGTAGGAGATAGAAGTTGATGTTCGGTTAGAAATGGCAAGAGTTGTATGTGAATGCATTTTTCGAGAAGTTTAGAGATGGGAGAGAGGATGGCAATGGGGCAGATGTTATAGAAGTTATAGTTTTTTCCACCTTTGTAGAGAGGAAGGATAAAATCAGAACGCCATAGTTTTGGTACATATGATTCAAGAAGTGATCTATTGATAGTGTGAGCAATACTGTCAGAGGCAATTTTTAAGAAGGAGGAGGGAATGTTGTCTGGAGCATTGATGCAAGGTTTTAGTCTATAGTGAAATTTCTTTATGAGGTTGGTGGATATTGGTTTAAGTTCAAAGTTGGGGGAGAGGGGGATGGGGTGCAAGCTTGGGAGGAGGTGGGTAGGGGGATGTTATTTGGGAAGGTTTTGGTCAGCTCAGCAATGGAGGAGGTGAAGAAGGTATTGAATAGATTGGCAATTTCTTGGTCAGTTTTGCTAGTGTCGAGACAGGGTTTTTTTGTGCTACCTGGCTTGAGGAGTGTGTTTATAGAGTTCCAGAATTGTTTGGGTTTTTTTGTGTGGTTTATTTGTAGGTGGTTGTAGTGGGATTTTTTGTCTTTAATGACTTGTTTTTTTGGCTAGGTTTCATAGCTGTTTATATTTTAGTAACAGTTCAGGTTGTTTATGATGGTGGTAGCTTTTCTAACATTTGTCTCTTTGTGGCATAATTTTTTTGGTAGCTTTAGTGAGCCAGGGTGCTGTTTTGGCTTTAACCCTTTTGGTTCGTGTTGGAGCTAGGGAGTTTAAGATGGAAAGGAATGTAGAGTTGAAGAAATCTATGGCTTTGTCAAGAGGCAGTGTTTTTAGAGGGTTCCAGTTAATGAGCTTAAGGGAGGTAGTGAAGGTGGAGGGGTTAAAGTTAGTTAGGTTACAGGTATGTAGGAGGTGGTGGGAGTATGGGGAGGAGGAGGTGGCTCTGTGGGTGAATGCAGGGAGGTGGTCATCTAATGGGTTGGGAGTGACGCCTGATGTAGTGGTTCTGTTTGGGTGAGACACTAGTATCAGGTCTAGGATGGAGCTGGGGCGGTTGGTTTTGTTGGGTCTAGTGATGGTGTGAATAAGTTGAGTAAAGTTGAATAGGTTAATAGGCAGGGAGGGATTGGGGTCTATGATTTTTTGCCAGTCAATATTTACATCTCCCAGTATGTATGTTTCTTGCTTTATATTTGTGAAGGTCCAGGAGAGGAAGTCTTCTAAGGTATTGGTGTTATTGCCGGGGGGAATATGGAGGGAGATGATGCAGATACTTTTGTGCTTATTTAATTTTAGCATGCCAATTACTAGTTCAGCATTATGAAAGGAAGGAATAGGATTTTGGAAAGGTGTGATAGATAGGTGATTAGAGTAAAGTAGAGTGACTCCACCACCTCTTTTATTTAGGCGGTCAGATCGGATGCATTGAAATCTGGGGGAGAGGAATTCTGAGTCAGTTATGTGTAGTTTGAGCCATGTTTCAGAGATGGCTACTATGTCAGGTGAGTTATGGTTGTCCCAGGCATGAAATAGGTTTGATGGAAGTAAGCTGAGGTGATGTAATGGGGAGGAGTATAAGGACAGGTGTGATTGGTGGAGAGGGAGGAGTTATACTGGTGTTGAAAATGGGGAGGGAGTAAGGGATGGCAATAAATTTAGGACCACTTGGGGCAGGTGAGAATTGGGGGCAGGGTAGGGGAGCGGAGTGAGCCTGCAGGGCGAATGGAGCGGGATAGAGCAACAGAGCAGAAGAGCCCTGCTGGAAAAAGTATCAGCCACTGCAGGAAGGAGCTGAGGTAAGTAAGAGAAAGTGCAATAAAAGCTGGGTAGGAGTGATAGAGGAAACAGAGTAATTCTGGGGGAGAGGAGAATAGGTTAGTGGAGGGGGAGAGGAGAAAATTTATGGGATAGTAGGCTGTAGTAAATATGTGGGAGAAAGAGGTAGGTGTTAGAAGAAAACTCAAAAAAGACAGGAAGACAGCAAAAAGTTATTATAAAAGTAGGGTAGGAGTATGCAACAAGTGGGAATGTGCTGCCACCTAGTGGTGAGTGGAGGAAATAGGCAGGCAGAGAGACTAAGGGGAGATAGAATGGAGCTAGAGACAGAGGTAGGAAAAAGGTAGCGGTAACAGTGAGTACCAGGGTAAGTCTTCAGAGGGATAGAATAATGGAATGGGAGATTAGAGGTAGTGAGTTAGAGTGGGATCTTTGAGGTATGCTGTAGACTGCTGAGACGCACACTGGGGGATAGGCTAGCATATAAGGATGTTACGGTAAATTGACTTTGTTTTTGGTTTTAAAGTTACATCCATTTATTGAGAGCAAAAGGTGAGGGATTCCACACTGTGGGTTCCTTTCGGATAAGCCCGAACTGGTTAGCAGGATAAGAAACCAGGTGGGCCGAACTTGGCTTTGAGCGAGGAGTCCGTGTAATTTGGGAAGTACTGATGGACCCTCAGGATAGGTGAGCTTTAAAAGAGAGGGGAGAAACAGACAAAAAGTAAGTATAGGGAGAAGGGGGAAGTATGAGCTAAACAGTAAAGGAGGTGGAGAAACATATAGAAGGGAAAAGGTAAAGGAACAGAGGAGTAGGTCTAGAAGAAGGGTATAGGAGAGGGAAGGTTAAGTAGACGGTAAAAAGTAATTGAGATCAGCAAAGAAGGAGAGCAAGGAGCAAGACAGGGAGAGAGAGCAGTACTGACAAGGTTTAGAAAGTGTCACAACCACTAGTAAACAATCTAAAAACAAATGCAATTATACATTTTTAAAAGTCCGTTGTGAGGAGCAGATAAATGCAGTGATATAACAGCAAGTACAGGCAGGCTATATACCCTTGGAACAGGATTAAATATGCATTATACCTCTACACAGAGTGTTAAGGAAATATCTAGGCAATTGCAGGCAGAATATATATACCCTTGGAACAGGTTAAATATGCATTGTACCTCTACACAGAGTGCTAAGGAATATCTAGGCAATTTGCAGAGCAAGGTCAGATGGCAATTACATCTAAGTAAAGGATATTTTCTTACAGCAGGAGTTGAAAATATCCGTTATTAAAGGCAGAGAGAGTATGAAAATAAAAAATAAAACAAAAACCTTAGCAATTTGTCAGAGTCGGTACAATAGGCTATATATATATATTTGAATATATTTCAGATTTCCACATTTTGAGACCATCCTTTTGATGTAGAGATAGGGTCATCTACTGCACTGCTGGTGATGTGTTTTTTTTTAACAACCCAGAAGGCAGAAGGCCATAGGGCAGGTGGGGAATCAACTGGACAGAGATCAGCTATCCTTCCTGGTGGGGGGAAGGTTTCTCTTTTCTGTGTAAATCACCTTCCGATTGAGTCCCTGAACCTTTTACCAGGCATCAGCAGAGAACCAGTATTGTAATAATCATTGTACAATCTGAAGGGGGATGGCAGGAAACACTTTACATGTTTTAGGGTAGTTTTTGACTCGGACATTGGCAGTAGCATTGCAAGGCTGCATAATTAATATATCATCCATTTCTAATATATCAGCCTGTAAAACCACCATATTCCTCACTCCTTAAACAAATATGCACTGAGATTCTCATTGAGTTTCAAGAGACGCCCCAATTCTTTTTATTTCCCGCACATGAGGAAGGATGAATGAATAGGCATCACTGACAGGGTTATAATCTGTATCTTGCAGTCATATGAATGGTGATGGCCAGAAACAGCTTTTAAAGATTCATATTTTAATGAGTTTGTGACATTCTCCTTCCCCTCAGTGAAGACATGAAATATGAATGATCACAATTGTATGTATAAGATTTTGTCTTTCTTCTGGAAGACTTGTATAGCTATTATCCATGATCTAATAATCACTGCCTAACATTTAATTACATACATTCACATGGAGATTTACTCAGTAGCTGAGGCCGTAAATTTTCTGACAGTCCCATCTAGAATATGACAGAATGACACAGGACACAGACAGACGATGTTAGTGTCTGGGAGATCTATGGCTTCCACTTTTCCTTCATTCTCTTACCTTGTGGCTCACTTATAAATACACAGAAATGCAGATAACTTGCATCACCATCTCTACTTATTAGCATGCCTCTGCCTGCCTGGAAACAGAAACCAGACAGGTAATCAGCCATTCCAATATAAGTACACCACCCCTTTGCTCCTTCAGTTCCTTGTGCTTTAAAATTAGAGAGCTTGTGCTTTATTTCAGAATTCAGATTTTAGAATGAGTTACAATATTTATGGCCTTTACCCTTCATGCTACCAGAATTGCATCTCATTCTTCTGTGTACAGTTTGAAATAATCATAGATGTCTGGGGTCAAGCCACATCGGTCAATAATATAGCTTCGAACTTCGAAAGTAAAGTTAGTCCACACAAAAAAAAAAAAAAACAAAGAAAGAAAAGAACAAGTGCACTAACAATAAAGACAGCCAGGAAAGTTCAGTATCAGAACCAACAAACACACTTTTGTGCCAGCAAAGAGCTTCCATACCACCTCTTTATTAATCCAAAAAAGAACATGCTGCACATAATATAACAATGCATAAGTACAAATAGTTAAGCTGAGCACTTTCATCCTTATGTTTTTGCAGTCAGACTTCCTCAGAACAATATGAAATTCATTCAAGACTGCCTAACCAATATTTAAATACTAATATAATTGATCACATGATTGATCTAACCAATCACATTGTTCATAGTAGATCTTATAAAACCTAATCCTGCTGATGTAACTCTGTGTAACCAAAAAAGACGAGGATTAAAAAACACCTGCTAATTAAAAATTTTCTAATTAAAAAGTAATATTTCAAAACAGTATATACATAATGAAGCAAACTTATATTTATTTTATAACCTTCTAAAATTCTAATTTATATTCTATTAAGCACAAGATAAAAAGAAAGTTAAGAAATATATTGTCTGATACACCAAATTTTTTACTCCCCAAGGAAGAACGTAAGTTACAACAAACTCAATCAGTAATAAATCATAACTTAGCTTCAGACCTGGTGGGATTACTGCACATAATCTGAACTGCCATAAAAGCTCCTTGTACTCAGTTTTATTCTCATATGCACCCCCCCCCCCGGGGTCATACATAACTTTTTCTAAAATGGCAAATGTTAACAAAACCCGCACACTGTGTAGAATGCTGAAAAAGGGTGTTATTTACGTTTCTAGTTGCAATATCGTAATTGTGTTCATATGTACGTTTCTTTAATGCCTTTCTGTTTTCCCAACATAGAAAGCAGTGTAGGTAAAACATTTTTAACAAATAAATCACCTCTTTAGTGTCACAACTACCTTTAACTTTTTGAATAACTGATATTAATTGATTCTCTAAAACAAAACTGTATTCTTCATTGATATACCTACACTGATTGTATGATAAACATCTGATTTGTGCCTTTTTTTCTTTTTTCTCCTCCTTCTAACTCAAGTGTGGTGGAAACCTCAACTAATCCCTTGATATTTTTACCCCTTTTAAAGAAAAAATGTGGGTCACTACCAAGAATGTCAACAATTTTGGGATTCATCTTAAATATAGCCCAGTGCTTCTTAATGGTTTCCATAACCCACTTCGCTCCTGAATTGTATTTCAGCACTAGGGCTTTTTGATGGAAACCACTATCTAGAGATCTTTGACCAGAATCAAAATTGTTGGTTCACTCAAGGTCCTTTTCCCCCAGACCTACACCTAATATGGGTATATATTTTATACCCCAATCTTTGGAAATTCCGTCACCAGTACTTCACACCAACACAGTTGTGTGATCCCTCTGAATAAACATGTTTTCTAAAACACATTTTTCTAAAATAAATGTCAGATATTTAGAACACATCCTTGTTAGCATAACAAATTGACCTTTAACTAACCTAAGTTTCTGAGCAAAAGGATGGTAACTTGTAAAATGTAAATATGAGTTAGAAAATGTCGGCTTTTGAAAAATATTTGAAGCAAATTCTCCATTTGCCTTAGTAATAGTAGTATCCAAATAATTAATGCTAAATGTTTCTATGGAATATGTAAATTTCAAGAAACAAGTAGTAGATTCCAAATGTACCACAAACTGTGCCACTTCCTGTGCTTGACCTGTCCACAGAATAAAAATGTTATCTAAAAGTTGTATATACAATCTACAGTTTTTAAAATATTGCATAGGGAACAACAATTTTCTTTCCCAGGTGTACATAACCATATTTGCAAAGATTGGGCCACATGCAACCCCCATTGTTTCACCCTTAACTTGCTAAAAGATCTTGCTTTCAAAATATAAAAAATAGTAGCTTCTTTACTAACATTCAAAGAGAAGATATGCAGCACTGCTCTCAGTCAGCATTGTTCTAACATACCTTGCTCTACTCAGTGCACAGTAAGGGGATATGCTGTTACTGTATACTGCTGAGTACCAAAAAAAAGGCACCCGTTTCATTAAATATTACCAGTTTGATAAGCAGGTACTTCTGTTGTGTTATTTTCCCACTTACATAGTCAGTTAGGGTCACCCTACTGCTATGCTGGTTATGACTTTAGAGTTATCAGTACTGCTTATTCCAATCCAAGCATTAAAAAAAAACATAATAGGCAGGTAGGGTGTTTTAGTTCCATTGTCTACCCAGGTTTATTGTTCCGACTCTTGATGGGGTATTAATCTAGTCCATTCTAACATGACTCATGATGGATACTGAGAAGTTATGATGAGTAGCATACAGATTAATGGGGTCTTTGTGACAAAATATGTTTGAATTTAGTGTCTGAAAGTGCATTAAAGGAAAAGAATTACACAGGGTATGTTTCAAGAGGGAACACCTAGATGGAAATGCATTGGTGAGCACCTAGATGCAATCCCAAATCTGGGCCTTCCCTTGGAGCTTTCCTGCAATCCAGTGGGGAAGAATAAAGCTTTCTCTAGTCCACAAATTCTTGTTTCATTAGTCACTAAGTACCATGGGTCAAACAGACAAGATTGACCTCACTGTACAAAATCATTTAAAGGTGTTAATTTCCACATTCAGTATCTTGACTTTATAGTTCTAAGCAATTTCTGAGTTATTTGAAATTTCCCAGTCAGCCATACTGTTTCAGATGAAAGCTTGTTTTAAAAACAAACAAGGTATATACTTTTTACATCCTTTTTAAGTTCTGAACTTCAGACAAGGAATTAATTTTCACTTTTTTTTCTGTCAGGTCTTTACACATGTACAAAGGCTTGGAACGATGTTTATCAAGGTTTATACATCTGGAAATGTCCTTTTCAGAAATTGGAAGGCTCAGATTAAGTGCAATGAGCAGCGCAGGGCCTGTTTTATCATTGATTACGACATTAATGGAATTGAAAAACTGCTTGCTACAGAAGACGTCCTTGACCAGCTACAGGTATTATGCAAAGCAATGGAAGACTGTCATCAACAGTGGTGTGAATTTATGAATGAGACTCGGTCTACATATTATCCTTTAAACTATTATACAGCAGAACAAATTGTATGTTTGTGCTCTTCTTTAGGACACCTTTCAGACAAGAGTTGTCTTCCTAAGCAAGTCATCACACTGCTGTCTTTTGTCAAGCCTGATTGCTGTTTTGAAGATGTAAGGCATGCCATCTCAACTTGTAGTTGGAGAACATCTTCTAGTGGTAATGATGCTCACGTTCCATTTAAAGAATATGATACCTTGCAAGGTAGTGGACTTCAAATACTTCAGACAGATATTGATGAAGGTACAAACAGTGACACAGATGACAGTGAAATGGAATGCAGAAGTCCTTCACTTAGTTCAAATGGCAATGCTTTTTCTAGTGGTGATGAATCTTTTGATCCAGAGCAAGAACAGGTAGAGATATCAAATGAGTTAGAAAATTACTCTTTGAGCAAAACCTTAACGCTTGGGAAATATGGGCTTACTGAAACAATTACATCTATATGGAGCAAATTCATGACCAACATGCCAGACTTCCTGCAGAAGCACCTGGATGTTATCAGTCTTGGCCATGTTCTAGTCAGTCTTTCAAAGCAAAGAAAAGCAAGGGTGACAAGGCAGTTTCACCATTCTCTGCATCGCGGAAGGCCAAACCTCATTGTATGTCCAAAATCTGATATACTGGCATTGACTCTGTCCCTGTATATGCAAAGCCCAGATCAGCCTTTGCCTAGCTGTGATGAAGTCCTTCTTTGTAATGAGGAAACTTGCTGTGAAGAAGTGGAACTGTTTCTTAGGAGAAGCTTGTGCAGGGGTTCTTATGAAAATAAATTATTTGCATTGTTAAATCCAGAGTGTTTGACATATGAGACCAGTGTCTACCTTGGTCAGGTTTTTCAGGATCTAGAAAGGAATGCTGAGAAGAAATATCAGCTAGTAATTATCTGTGATGCCAGGCATCAGCTCTCCTATGTTCCATCCTATTTCAGCAATTATAGAATCCACACTGCCCTGAAACAGAGCTCTCAAGACATCCAGCGGTATCTTCAGAGTCACTTCACTGTCCCGGATATAATGATAAGTGCTGCCGATGTACTTCCAGATAGAATGGCAGTCCGAATTATCTCCTCAATGAGACCTGGAGTGGGTAAGTAGTTGTGGGTGATCTTGGAATGACTGAAGTAGCTGAGATGGATACCTGTGTGTTGCTGTATACATACTCTTAATTTACTGCATTTTGCAGAGATTTTCAGTGTTTTTTGACCTATAAATGAACTGACACTCTTCTGGCAGCAATCCACAATAAATGTACTGAATTACTGAATATAAGGCAATTGGCTGTCTAGTTTGTTGCACCTCTGAAGGTGAGTCTTCACAGAATAGCCCTCATTTATAAACTAAGGTTTTTCAGGGATTTTTACACCACCATCTAAAGTAAAAAATACTTTTTTGGGGAAGCAGGCTGTACTAGTGTCACACAGTTGGTATCCTGCTTGGAGTACTTACACTTCACAAAATAGACTTCATATTAAAAGAAAGGCATGTCACTCTTTTAATAAATATTGTATCTGTTTTCTGATTGGACTTCCAGGGAGCCTGAGAACATTATTTTGTTTTCTGTATGAGTTCTGTACTGGTAGTCATTTTAAATGTGCAGAGTGCTATAAAGCTGATTCTTTAAAATGAACTGGTCCAGACAAGTAATTCATTTTGTGCTAGATAGAAAGTTATTTTCCAGGACACGGTTACCTGTTTTAAGTACACAGTTTAAACATGAATATGCTTCTGCTGAAAAAATTTTGTAAAATCTACTTTAATTTTAAACAAACTCCCCTTGGTTGTTTTGAGTTTTTCATTTTTTTTATCTTAGATTTTACCTCTGCTGGTCTTGCTTTCAGTGGATCCTAATCATTGTTAACTTGTTTTTCATCTTGGTGTTTTAGTCATAACCTTTACATTTTTTTGGTCACTCGTGCTCTTAGAGCATGTTCCAATACCTAAAAGTGGCCCCAGTTCCTTTTTTTTTTTTTTTTTGCTGGGGATAAGCCGATGGGGCAAGTTGGACACACAGAAAAAAAAAACACTCCAGTATGATATAGAATGCACAACACATAGTAACAACTCACCTATAATCAGCTGTTAAAAATGAAATACCATTTCACCACAAAATAAAACCGTGAATGCCATAATCTTACAAATCCTTGCAGGGTTTACATCATAGAAAAAATACCAATTTGTCATGTGCAAGGATTGTGATTTCTGTGTGGTGTTGGAGTGCTACAGTGTAACAAGTTAATGGTATAACTGCTAACTCAACAGAAGTGGGAAAATGTCATGAACAAAGACATTTGTGCCTCAGCAGAAAGAAAAAAATATCATTAACTCAAATTTAAGAACCGAAATTTGGACTTATTTTGATATTCATCATATTGATCACTGCTGCAGTAGCCTTAGTTATATGGGCTGTAGCCTACCAAGGATGTAACAGCTGGCCAGCTTCCAAAGCTTCAGGGCATGTTCTGTTACCCAAACTGTCCGGAAGCTCAAGTGGAAATGACTAAAAGACAAGGCTGGGCACCACGCCTTGCAGAGTTTTACTGCCACTGAAGAGTACATTCCTCAGAGGTTTTTGAGGATCAGTTGTCAGCTTGTAATTTTCCTTTGCTGGATAGGTATTTCCTTTGAGGGAAAAAAAACTTCATTTAATAATTTTGCTTAATGTTTACACTTTCCTCTTTGGGAAAATTATTTTAAAGTTAGGAGTATGTGTTTTAATGGACTATCATGAGACTACTGGGTTTTTTTTTTTTTTTTTTAAACAGAAGCACGTTTTTTTCCTGTCAGTTTAAAAAATTGTTTAAAGTAACTGAAAAACATTTTTCTATGAAGAAATTGTGTTTATTTTACATTGTGGGGATAGCATAGTGTTTATAAGTGCTTTTTCCAGTGTTTGTCTGTGGAAAAAGTGAATTTTAAAGACTTTTTATTTTTACTGGCATTTGCTGTTTGTTTTCCATGGGAAGGAGGCAGCATTTTCAACTTGACCATAGAACAGACTGTCATTCCCATGGTCAGTCCTTCATCCAGCCACAAAAAGAAAATGTTAAGCAAACAGCCTTTGCCACCACAGCAGGCTAGCAGTTGGCCTCATGCAGAGGTGAGTAACTCTGCTGAGGCCATTTGTTGTACCTCAGACTACTAATCTTTTACCCCAGATCCCTTTGGTGTAGCACCTACCATCACTATGGACTGGGGGTTAGCCACATCCTCTGCAGCTGTTGAGGTTCCCTCAGTGGGAAAGGGAGAACCACTCTTATTGGTCTTGGGAGAGGGAACAGAAAAGGCTTTCCCATTTTGTCAGAATGTTGTGCCCAACCCTAGGGAAGCTGCTGCTGCCACTAATAACACTATTGGCCCTATTTTTCCTGTCAAAAAGGTAGAAAACTAAGCATGTATCTGCCCTTCTTTGAATCTCCTTAGACAGGAGCAGTTTACTGGATCTGGTTCAGAGTTTAATTCAGGCTATTGATCCTTTTTGTAAGGTAGTTTCTTGTAAAAGAAAGAGGAATACTTCCTTTCCTGAAGAGGCTCAAGATTCTGAATCTGGACAGGAGGATGAAAGTACAGATACAGGGTTTTCTCCTCAGATGTCTTATTTATACTCAGAGGAGACCTCAGTTTCTGATTCTTCCTGTTGGATTTCTCTTTCTCTGACACTATTTCCAGAATGTCTCAATGTTTTCACTGGGAGAACACCAAGGTATCTCAGTCTCTCAGAAACTACTATGAGCTGTTACAGAAATAATTTCCAGAACCTGCACCATTCCTCCAGTTCTGGCAGCTTTGGAAGATGTGTGTTACTGCCGGCAGTATTCCTGCCAATCAGCCAGCTGTTCGCAAAAAAGGCAGGCAAGATGTATAAAGCTCTTCAGTCTTGTAGGTTTTTATCTACTGTTCCTAAGCCCGATACCAACAACTATGGCTTTAGTTAATCCTTCTGCTGCTAAACACTTAGTTAATCCAATTCTACTATCTCTGGTAAGGATGAGAAGGTTATTAAGTATGGGAGACAAGTGGCAACTTTGATTTTCAGAATTTTGAATTGTCATGTTCATATGTTAAGGCTTGTCCTGACTAATTGTGAAAGTATGAGGAATGCTTTATCAGCAATTTCTTCTTGTGAGGAAAAATCTGCTTCAAAATAATTAATTTTCTTCTATAGTTCTAGTCACTACTCATTGTATACAGAGAGAGAGAGAGAGAGAGAGAGTGTGTGTGTGTGTGTGTGTGTGTGTGTGTGTGTGTGTGTGTGTGTGTGTGTGTGTGTGTGTGTGACTGTTGATACTTCTTCCAGGGCTGTGGCCACTGGTTCTGTTTTGAGCAGATTTGCATGGCTGCATTCTCAGAACCTCTGAGATGATATTAAAAATTATATTTTAAATTCTTCTTTGGATAGAGATTTAGTTTTTGGCCTCTCTAATGCAGAGAAGAGCAAAAAGTGTGATGAAAAGTTTAAGCTGATCTAGGGAATGCCTAAGATTTTTTACCCCTCCTTTTCCAAATTTTTCCAAAGAACTCTGTGACTCCTCATCCTGTTGTGATTGTAAACAAAATAAACTCAAAACCAGAATGAAGCAACGCCAAAGAGGGTCCACCAATGGTAAAAAAAATGTATGTTTATTAAAATAACCTGAAAGAAATATATGTTTAAAACAGCGTTGAGCGCTTTCGTCTCATACAATAGACTTCATCAGAAAAAAATGCTCCTGCCACAACACCATTAAAATAGAACTTAAAAAACTATTTAATTGGGAGTTGAATAATTAATTCAATAAATGAGAACATTTGTATTCTTTAAAGGGCCAGAAAAGAATACACATAAGGAGAAGCATATACATATAATCTTTGAAGTACAGAAAGGCAGCACACCAAAAGGCATCAGGTGACCAAAACATTTAGTTGTTAAAAAGTAACGTATAAAATATAACAAGATGGTCATAAAAACATAGGCTATAACTTGCTAGTCCTAAAATTTAATACATGTGCAACTGAAACACTATAATTTAAACCAGGATGAAAAATAGCCCCCCCCAGTCTAAATTGCCAATGCAGTTCACAAACTTTTATATAATTTTTCTAGTCCCCCCCTCTGAGGTCTAGAATGATCTTCTTTAATATGCCAAAGTGAAACTTACTGTAACTACTGCATTGGGTGGAATGTCTGTACAGGGCACTATTCTCATTCTTGTTGGCAATGTCATGAATGTGTTCATAAATACGTGTTTTTAAAGCTTGCTCAGTTTTGCCAACATAGAATGCCAGACATCCTGCACACATCTCTAGATAGACTACCCTTTGGGTGACACAAGTACCATCATGAAAGGTAGTTTTTGTTTTGCTACCCCTCAGCAGACTGCAATGGCAGGCTTGACAGAGCTGCTGACAGGAAGCTGCACAGTTCCACAATGAAGAGGATTCTTCCTTCTCTTTCACCACAAGCTGTGCATGGGGCACTACAACTTCAGTGGGGTTTTCTTCGTTCAGAAGCTTATTCACGTACTCCTTCCATCTGTCTTTGATCATCTCTGGACTCATGCACAGATTATTGCTAGAATCCTGTATGAATAGTTTCTGATGGCTATTTTATTTATCTTTTGCTCAGTGTCTTGCAGTCTGTTAGATCTCTCGTCCTGTCTACTGGTACAATTTCTCATATGCTGTTTTGTTCTTTTTCACTATGACTGCTCTCTTAGCTTCTTTTGTTAGCCAGCGACTATTCTTTCTTGGCCTGGTCTTATTTATTTCCCACTTCTGCCTGCTCTCTTCCTTTCTTTTGATAACTTCCTTGCCTTCTGTACTGTGTCACCGGCTTTCCTTAAAGGAACACTCCACCCTTTCATACAGTTTAACTCAATCGTTGGGTTTCTTTTCTCCCTACAATATGGTTCCAGCACTGTGTATGTACCAGAAACCTGCTTGTAGTTTTTTTTAACTTTTATTTCCTTGCATTGGAGTCAAAGGAAGGGAAAGCCCAACTACTTTTTTTTTTCAAACCCAACTTCTCAAATACTTTGCAGAGAAATTCATCTCCACCTGCATGACATATCATAGACACAGTTAAGTCTGTAGTTTACCCTGTCAGGTACTGCTGTCAGTCTTAGATGGGTAATTAATCCTGCTAATGTCAGGAACACAGCAGCTGATATAAAAAATGACAGAAAGCTGTGGAATTGTTTCCACTGTTTTATTGCAGAGGGGAGGAGAACATAACACTCCACTTTCATAGCAAAACAAAGCAATTAGATCAGTCGGGGGTTTAAAGGCAATTGTCACCTCTTCTGACAAATTTACATAAGCAGCAACAAGGTATTGAAATTCTAAGCTTTAAATGCTATTTATAATAGTTTGTGTTAAGATAAATTAAGAGTAGTAGCAAAGATTTCTGTGACATTTACAGAAAAGTCAGTAAATTTTTTTCTTGTAAAGTATAAACGCATTTACCATTTTCAAGCCCCCCCCCCCCCCCCCCCACACACACACACACACTCAGGCCAGAACTGCAGAAACAGAGTCAGGTGGCAACCCTATCGACTAGGTGCACTGATACTCTTCATAAAAAAGGTCTTTTATGCTTTGTGTGACATCGTTCCAAATGGAGGATGCATATCTGTTACATGCAGATCCACTGTAAGAGATTCCCACTGACTTTGAGTCAGTCCTTGCATTGTCAGAGAGCAACCGTAATATACAGCTAAATTTACTTTAACTTACATTTGCTATGTGCCCTTGCATTAAGAACACTAAGAAAGGAAATCAGAAGTACTTAACTGTGTTTAAATGCGCGCGCACACACACACACACACACACACACACACACACACACACACACACACACACACGCACGCACATGCGCTTTTGTACAGATGTATTTTATATACATACAGGGCCGGCCTTAGCTGAAACGGCACACTAGGCGAAGCACTGTTCTGGCGCCCCTTAAGCCCCACCCACACTGAACACAAGGAACACCCCTATTTGAGCCACGCCCACAGAAGGTGGTTTCTGTCAAAGTTGATGTTGATTAGAAATCTATAGAACACACATGTGCCACTTATATTCCATGGCTGACCTTATAGAATGCTGTTATATTCCAAAATTGTCTCACAATAACTTCAGTACTCTTATTTTTCTGTGAGGCTTCACTGCTATAGCATGCTTTGTAGAAGGTGAAATATTTTACTTCCACAGCAAGTTTTGAAGAGTGTAGATCAACATTCTCTTTAATGTCTATTTGTTGATCCTACATCTTGAAAGTCTTCTGCATGCTTGGACTACATATTAGTGGCAATATATAATGCAAATGATTCCCATGCCTCAACAACTGTTCTCTGTGTAGGGCAGACAGATTGAGACCTAGCGTTGTTTAAGATTCCCCAAAACCTGTTTTATCTGGCTAGGGCCTCTGTTTCTGTTCATCTTACCAGTAGTCTGATTATATTAAAAATGTGTGGTCTTCTTAATTTTGTTAATTCTGTTCAACTTTCCAACTTCACTGATCTTGTTAAAATTCCATTGCTTCCTTTAATTGTTTCATATTAGCATTCATTTTTAATGTTCTTAACATTTTCTTGGATTCTGGAACTGTTAATTTTGTTGAGAGTCTTTTATTTTTTTTTTTGCTATGAACTCTGGTTAAACAAAAGAAGCAAAGGCTGAAAAATGCAATAATTTCTAATTGGCTGAATTGCTTATGCCGCATACTCTATCCTGTTTTATCTTATATGCAGGTCACATCTGCATGCAAGTAATTCAATGAACAGTCTTTATTGATGCTAATATATTTTAACTTGTTCTAAAGCTGTTTATATATGTTTATATATTATAAAAAACTACGGGCACTCATAAAACCGTCTAAGGCCAGCTTCGAGAGAAAAATTGCACAGGACACTAAGGATAATCACAAGGCTTTCTTTAGTTATGTTAGGAACCTGGGTGGGAATTCCCAGATATGCTCAGAATTAGTCCAAAATGACAAAAAAATACACCGAACCCACAGACATTGCCAACATCCTAGCTGACAGGTTCAGTGCAAACCTCTCCCCCCCCCTCCCCACTAAAAGGGCAAATATCTATCCCAGCAGAGTGCTGCCCCCCCTGACATCTCAGATGCTCAGGTAAGAGCTGCTCTCTCCAAAGCAAAAAACACAGCATCAATGGGAGCAGACGGTGGCCCCGGCTACGGCCTACATGAACTCCAAGAAGAGCTAAACCCAAACATAAAACTACTGTTCAATCTCAGCCTTACTACAGGATATGTACCCAAAGAGTGGCGTACAGCAACAGTGGTCCCTCTCCACAAAGGTGGTGCCTCAACGGATCCTGGAAACTATTGCCCCATAAGCCTGACTAGCTTGGTCTGCAAAGCTATGGAAAGGATCATCATGGACCTCATAAATAAAGATATTGGGGACCTACAGACACTGGATCCTACCCAGTTTGGCTTTGTTAAGGGCAGATCCTGCCTCTTAAACCTGGTTGATTTCTTTGAAACAGTCACTAAGGCCATTGACGAGGGGAAGGTGGTCCACACAGCCTACCTGGACCTCGCAAAAGCCTTTGATACAATACCCCACTCGGGCATTATAGATAAGCTCACCAGCTTAAATATAAACCCTTATGTCACTGGATGGGTTGCAAACTGGCTCAAGGACAGAACCCACATGGTTAGAATTGCTGGAGCCATGTCAGACTCCAAACCAGTTACAAGTGGCATCCCACAAGGCTCAGTCCTGGGACCCCTCTTGTTCGGAATATATTACTCGGCGGTACAGGCCAACATGGAAGGACTGTGGCTGACCAAGTTTGCAGATGACTGCAAACTGGGCGCCATAATCGACTCTCCAGCTGACACAAGCATCCTCCAAAAGGGCCTCATAGAAACAGACAACTGGTGCCAGAGCCATGGCCTCAAGCCAAACGCCAAAAAATGTATAGTCATCCCCTTTGGCAAAAACAAAGTGCCCACAAATTACCACATAGGTGGTAATCCATTAAGTACAGAAGAAGTAATTAGGGACCTGGGGACACAAGTTGATAGCAATCTCTCATTTGACAACCACGTGGCCAAAGTGGTTAGAAAAACATTTTATATAGCCCACCTAATCATGAAGGGATTCACATCTAGATCAGGGGAGGTCATCGTGCCTCTTTACTCATCCCTCATCAGGCCCATAATTGAGTACAATACCCCTTTTGGGATGTACCTTACCAGACACCTGCAGCAACTGGAAAGACCCCAAAAGTACCTCACCAAGAGGATCAAAGGGCTCAAACAGATGTCATATGCTGCACGGTTAAAGAAACTCCAGCTCTACTCAGTGGCATACCGCCTGCTCAGAGGCGATCTGTGCCTGACGTATAAAGCCATGTCCAACCCGGAATTAATGGACATGCTGCACCTCAGAAAATCAAAATCCCATCGAGCTACGCGCTCGAGAGACTTGAACCTCAGCACTGAAATAAATAGGACATGCTGGAGGGACAGATTCATAACCCAGAGGCTCCCTTCACTCTGGAATAAAATCCCAGTCCAGGTTAGGCAGAGTCCCTCATTGACTCTCTTCAAGAGGAATCTTGATGAGTGGATGGGAGATCATAGGTTTACCCCGGGTATCACTTCTGTGTCACTGTTAGACAGAGGCACAGTATACTAACCTCGAAAAAGGGCATAGCAAAATTATTTTAAAATGGGTGGCGAAAGCCAAACACACTCTGGCTAGGCTTATAAATGCCCTAGGGCAGATAGCCTAGTATGAACCTATATATATATATATATATATATATATATATATATATATATATATATATATAGATATATATAGTCAATGTAATATATAAGGCAATTTGGTTATTTATGGTGCTTGTTGGTTGACGTATATATGACAAGAGTATGCATTGGCTTAAAAATCATAACTAAGTGGTTGTTGGCTACAATAAGAAGAGGAGACAATACTAATGGATGAAGACCATAACAGGTTCTGATGTGAACACTCTTTGGAGTAGATCAGCAGGTGGCATCAAATATTTTAGGTTACCTACATCTTTATTTATTAATTATATAATGATTTTTTCCATAGCTTTACAGAAGAGGCTGGTCAAGCTTATTGATCTATAATTACCCAAGTATCTTGACACTGCACTTTTGTGCAAGGAGATAACAGTTACTATCCTCCAGTCATCTGACACAAAGCCTGTTTGGAGGCTGATATTACACCCTCACACTTTAAAAAGACACAGTTTGTGACACAAGAGCTTTCTATGTGAGAGATACCTAAAATAAAAATACACGGGCATTGGCAGACATACACAACCCTGGCAGATGCATATGTATTGTCAAATGCAGGAGTGCATGAATGCTAAATTGCAGCTATGTTTCTATACACTGCCAGTTGGGTATACAGACTGCTACTACCTTAATTACATGTCTGTGTGGGTGTAAACCTTAGTGTTACCGATCAAGGATAGAAATTAACACCTTTGGGACATTAGGGTACCATTTGTTTGTGTTAGCCATGACAAGGCAGAGTACCAAATGAGATAGTTGGATGATAGCTGTGGTAATAAGCTACCTGTATTAAAGTTATCTTTTATACTTGTATAATTTGCAAAGAATGTGGGACATATGATGATTAGGCTATTGACATTATATTTAAAGTGCAGTATGCATCTAAATTTGTTCTGACTGGCAAGTGGGTGTGACATTACTCACTTGATGTAGGGTTGGCTATCAATAAATAAAGGTGAGCCACTGTATCTCTTTCCCTTTGCTTAGTCAGCTGCAAATTTGAAGTAGTGTGCAGACCTTGTTAAAAGAAACACATAGCAGTGAAGAGGAAAAGGGCAGATCTTGATTTGCTGCTGGTCTTTCAAACTGCACCTCTTCTGAATTAAACCACATATAACACAGGATCTTGAATTCACACAGTGACACCAAAGTTCATAAATACTACTGGCATTTGTGAGAATGGACTTCTGGTACTGGCTACCATAATGTAGTACATACAGTGTCCTGAATATCAGCATTGATATGAGTGAACATCTGTGTGACTGACTACCATGTGCTACAGAAGCTTGTAGTGTAAAGCACCCCGTCAACTGTTACAGAGCTTTGTTGCAAAGCAGCACTGTGACAAAAATCCAGTCTGTGTGATGTGACCATGGACGTTAATGCACTTCAACCAATACCCAAGGGCGCATCAGGAGGATAGGCACTATGTAGTATTTTGTGGCATGATCTATACCTTTGGGGTGTAATTTAGCTCCTGTGAATACAATCTGCAAACTCCTAGCTACACCTTTGTAAAAAGACGTGCATTTAATGTAAATGGGGAAAAGAACGTCACAAAAGGTAAAACAGGCAAGGAATGGAAGATGTCTGGGATCAGGATGGTGTTGAAATAAGGTGATGACAGAAGAGCAGAACTGTGGAAGTGGTAGCCATTGTTGCTGTATGTGTTTATTTTTACTGCATAATTTCTATTAGGAGGCCACAGGCTGTAACTAGCTGGAACTCCAAGAATGCTATGCACTGGTTATTCTCCCAGTCAAGAAGTTGGCTGATTGTTCTTACTTTATTCTAACACTTCACATTAAAAATCAGCCAGAAACCTATCTATATCAAACACGTTAAGTTATATGTTAGCACTTTAGCTCGCTTCATATTGTAGGTGCAAGAGACACATAAAATACAAAAATGAACTTGAACTTTTAATTTTTTTTACAATGAAATCAGCTGCCGATGGTATCTTAATTCCACTGAGTATTAATTTTCCTTCCTACTTAGCTGCAGCCAAAACAACTTTCCCTCTGACAGGCTATATATTACACAAAAGACCTTATCCATTGGGTACAGCATCCTCTGTTGCCATCCTCAAGACCAAAGACGCATACAGACACAATCTGATAACTTAACAAGCATATAACTGACCATTTTGCAATGCTAGCACATAATTTCATTTTTTTTCTCATGTGAATCTCGGGACTTCTTCCTCTGTCATTCCCCACCCACCTTCAGCTATTAGCTAGTTCTTAATTTCCCATGAGTTCTGAATGCCCTTGTCACAAGAGTTCATACTTGCTTTATTTCTGAAACAATGTTCCAGAGATAATAAAATGGTAATCAAAAGTCAAAGAAACCTGTTGAGAACTTAAATCATTCCAGATGAACCATAACAATTCTTAAAGCAACTCTTTTATTCCGTTGTTATACTCACAAGAATAGCTCACTTTCTACAATATAGTGCAAACGTGCTTCACTTATTAAGCACCTTTTGAAATGGTATGAAACTGTCACGTTTTGTCAGTGCCTGACTTTGCAGACTGTCACATTTCCCTTGTAATGTAAAAGGTGGTAGACACTTAAAGGTCCTTGAATAATCCCTTAAAGTCATTGATTAAATCATATAGAATAAAACAAGCGAATGGAATCAAAACGCATACCCTTATTGCAAAGCTGAAATATGACAACATTAAGAAAGGGCCACACTTAGGTATCTAACATTTTTAAACTTTTTACTGAGAGATAATTTAAAGACCAATGAATCCACTTCGGCTAGTACAAACCACCAGCTTTAGAGTTTCGTTGGACCCGTTCCTGCATTTCGACAGGTAACAAAACCACACCGCAGCAAAATACCATTTAAAAACACCATCTCCATAAATTTTAGACTGCACTCGCCCCCACCTAAATAAATAAATGCACAAATTTTCAAGCACGTTACCTTAGGTTTTAAAAACAGCTCATTTGACTTGGAATAATGAACATTAATCCAGTAAAGCGTCAGGTGGCAGACACATACTAATGCTGTAGCTGTTGTCAAGCTGCAAGGTAGAGCTATTACAAAATTACAAAAAGGTCTTTTCATGTTAATGCTTAATAAGAGCGGCCACTCACATCACCTCCAGCATGCACATCATGCAGGGGGAAGGAATGAGTGACAGGACATGGCTTAGGGCAGGGGCTTCAGTGGGGGAGGGCGCAATTGTTGCTAGGCTAGCTAGCTAGCCTCTCGGCAGTGAAAGAAAAAAAAAGAATCGTCACAGCAGAACTCCGCTCCGTAAATTGCACCCTTTTGAGGCTGGGGAGGGCGCAATTGTAGTTTCTAGAGCGGCGGTGAAATTAAAAAAAAAAAAGAAATGTTGTTGTTGTCTGTTCGGCTTTTCCCGGTTAGGGGTCATCACAACAGAACTCCGGTCCGTGAATTGCACCCTTTTGAGGCCGGCCTGTATGGCGCCCTAGGCGGTCGCCTAGTTCGTCTATACCTAAGGCCGGCCATGTATACATACACATATACTGAAACACATACACACACATACACACACACTGTGTGTGTGTGTGTGTGTGTGTGTGTGTGTGTGTGTGTGTGTGTGTGTGTGTGTGTGTGTGTGTGTGTTTGTATGTGTGTGTGTGTGTGTGTGTGTGTGTGTGTGTGTGTGCAATATGTGTGCATACAATAAATTATTTATAATAAACAACATAGTATAGTTAAGCATTATTAATGTATACATTCTAGTAAATGTTGCTGAATGATTTACTTGGTCACTGTCACACATTGGCTATGTGTTCCACATACAGTCTTGGTCAATGTCTTTCTGTCAGTATTTTTTTATTTGTATTATTAAGTGAATTTAATAATTGTTATTTTCTTTGTCAGTGTAGCTTATGTTGTGGCTGAAAAGGGTCCTGGGACCAATTCACTTTCCTGATTACCAAAGTATAAATAAATATGAAATAGAAAAAAGGAGGGGGAACATGACAGAAATAACTGAGTAACTAGTAAAGCACATTTTAAGTCTGCATCAAAAATCCTTCCACTGAAGGCATTGGGAATTAGCAGACAGACTAAGTTTAGAGTCCTACTACTTGTCACTAGTAAATGTACAGCAAGGATTATTTACTGCAGTGAGAATTTTCACACCTCAGCATGAGTGTATGGGGGAGGGTTTATCAAGTTTGTTAGGACTACAAAAGACTCCTCTTACAAAAAAAATGTTTTTTTATCTGCTTTCTTTTGCTGCAAGTAGCTAACAGTTATTTATAGCATAGAACAAGCTCTGGGAAACAGATAAATGAGGCTCAGTCAGGTAAAAAGAGAAGCAGCTCTTTTACAGATGGTGTGTTTAGATGACAGTGCTTCACAGTCCTGCCATTATATTTTAATGGCATGAGAAAACAACACCACTTCCTTATGTCTGACATGAGTCATATAAAGAGGACTTTAAATGTATTCTGGGAAGAAGGAAGGAAAGCAAGAAAATAAGATCACATTACCAAGGTAGGCCCCATCATCTGCCATTTTGAGAGAAACACATTACAATTGTAAAAGAAGCACTTGGAGTGATTTTAAAGCATTAAAATAGCTCAAAAACAAAGATACAATGAAAAAATATGTTTTTTGAGTTCTAAGGTTGAGCTTTCCTTTAAGGATTCCTCTCAGCTTACTAGTGCTAAGCATAACCTTTTCTTGTTAAAATTTAGAATTTTCTGTAACTTCATGTATTGGAGCTTTTCTCCTCTGGTCTCCACTGAAAATGGGCCGCAAGCCCAGTTGGACATACCCAGTTAACAAATGTCAATAAATAAATAAATAAAATAATTGTGATCATGCAGGTTTGACTAGTTCAGTTTCCACTGGGAACACCTAGTGCTTCAGTTAGGTATCAACTTTTGTGGTAGGCCAGGATGCCTCCTGCCTTTCAGGATAGGCAAGCCAGCAGTGTCTGTTTACTCCTAACCTCCTCAGACATCACCTGCAGGTACCTCAACTAAACTGAGGGAACTATATTGTAGTCATAGGTCAGATGATGACTTCTGATGAAGTCCTGTTTATAGAACTACGGAAGTGTTTAACAGCTGTACCGTATTAAAGTGTGGTGTAGTTTATATAGCAGTAGTGACTTTTTTTATTCTTAAGCATTTTGTTGAGAGGTTTGTTGTTTTTAAGCTTGGTGTTTAGCATCAGTGTTATGACTTTTGAATCTTTGGGTATACCCAACCTTTGGGGTATAGGTGATTCATTTAATCAATAGATAGTTGAAATCACCCTTCAAAAATATATTTGTATTTACAGGTAGCTCAGTAAGTACATTCAGAAATCTTTCCTGATCCTTTGGGAGCATGGGAGGTGATTTATGTCGATTCAAATGGAGAGATGAAAGGTATCTGAATGGAGACATGAAATCAGCAAGAAAAGGAGAGTAGTATTGCTGGAATTGAATCCATCCTCAGATTTTGGTGAGTCTGTCATGATGTTCATCGTGTTTCACTGTTGCAGTCATTACAGTTGGGTTATCCTGCTGGCAGGCTACCCGCAGTCGGCCAGAGTTCCAAAGTCTTGGTCCGGCGTCGGTTGCTGTCACCTCCTCCCTGACGTCAGTGCACCAGGGGTATAAAAGATGCAGCCGAATCCATTTTCTTCAGTCTTTCTTGCCACACAGTGCCCGAAGCAAAAGCAGTTCGCAAGTGCCGGTTGGCCGACTCCTGAGATTTTCAAATTCGAATTTCAGATCGGAAGTCTTCATTAAAGCTAAGTACCCAGTTGGGGAAACTTTTTTCTTGCTCCAGACCGATGTCAGAAAAAGTTAATAATTGTATTTCTTGTGGGAAGCAAATACCTCATAAGGATTTTCATTCTTACTGTATTCCTTGCCTAGGCCTTGATCACGACGTTGCTAGTTGCCGGTTTTGTGCTAGATTTAACCAATGCACTGTTAAGCGTCAGTACGATTTTGCATTTCATTACTTTGACAGAAGATTCAATTATATAATGCCGTCGGAACAGCCGACTACCGGAGTTTATAAAAAGCACAAAGAAAAAGAAAAGGACCGGCATCCGTTGTCCAAAACTGACGATGAGGCTTCTGCTAGGCCTATCGCCGGTTCTCAGTGAGGCGCTTTCACAGCCCCTGACGCCTGCTACCTCAGAGCCACAGGCCGCTTCCGACTCCCACATGTAGCTGACTAGGCCGCTGGAAACTCAAGGTATTGGACACTCGGAAACTATTCCCTCAGATGGGTCCGGAGCCACTGAGCAGGCATCGGCTTCTGAGGGTGTTTTCAGGCCTACACAGTTATATGTGAAACCAGCTTCAGCTTCAAAGGCAAAGACTAAAGCAGCTCTAAAGACAAAGAAACAAGTACAGCATTCTCCTGGGCAGGCCACCATGCCTAAAAAACAGATGCTTAAAATGTCCGAAGACCTAATTACTTTGATCAGGGGTTCCCATCCCCCTCCTGATAAGAGGCCTAGGCAACAGATAGAATATGAATCTTCAGATTAGGTTTCCATTTCCTCTGATTCCTCTTCTGAACAGGAATATTATCTTCCTCCCTATGAGGATTCTGATGCTGAAGAATCTATCCCTTCAGCCTCTCCTCCTGAGGATTATTCTTTTGAGGAGACCCTGCATAGTATGAGGGAGCATTTCCACTGGGAGAGGCAAGATTACTCAGAATCCAAGAAAAGGCTCAGAGACTTCCTTTTATTACCTCAGCACAGGCCCCTTCCTATCCCTCCTGTTTTAGACATTGTAGATGATGTATTTTCAGAGTCCGGCCTGTCTCCTGACTCTTTACCACCAGCTCCTGTTAAGTCAGACAGATACTACAGGGTTCCTGATTCACATAAATTTCTTTATAAAAACCCTGCTGCTGACACAGAAACTATCTGTCAGGGTCCCAAAGGGGTCATGGCTTCCACTGCAAAAAACCCTATCCCCTCTGATAGGGATTCAAGGGCCCTGGACACATGGGGGAAAAAGATTTATATTTCTGCTACCTTGGCTGTAAGAGCTTTAAATTGCCAGTTTCATATACTTAAATATCAGCAATATCTTATGTCACTGCTTAAACAGAAAATGTTGACAAATTCAGAATGTGCAGAAAACAAAGAAATGCAGGATTTATTGCATGCAGCTGAACAAGTGGGAAAGCATACTTTGCAATGTGGTTTTGATTCTCTAGAGGCTTCCTGCAGGGCCACTGTTACAGGTTCTGTCATTAGGAGGCATGCTTGGTTAAAAGAACAGAATCTGCCTGAGTATGTTAAAGCAAAACTATTAGATGCTCCATTACAGCATGACACCTTGTTTGGTGTTAAAGCAGAAGAGGTGTTGAAGAAAATGGAGGACAAAGCTACGTCTATGCAAACAGTCAAGGATTTCTTGCAGGTACAGCCTCTCAGATTTAGCAGGAACTGGCGTACAAAGAACTGGTCCTTTCCAGTGTCAGACAGGCCACAAAGAGGCAGATACAGACGCCCCAGAGGCAGATCACAACCCCAAGACTCATACAGGCCTAAACAATGGGGTGCTTCTACCTCAAAAAGTGGAGAGGAAAAATCACAGCCATACAGGAAACAGTCTCAATGACTTTCTCCTGCCAGCACCAAGCACTTATCTTCTGGCAGCCCCTTTGGGGGGGAAACTAGCACTTTTTTCACAAAATTGGCACATGATCACCCCGGAAAAATGGTTCTTAAATGTCGTATCACAAGGCTACAGGTTCCACTTTCACACCCTGCCAAGGCCAAATGGTATGCCAGACCTGCCACGCAATCAATGGGCAGAGGCACAGAAACAAGTTTCATCCCTCATAGACATGAGAGCCATTCAGCTAGTACCACAGCAAGAGCAGGGACTAGGTTTCTACTCAAGGCTATTCTTGGTGCCCAGAAAGGACAAAGCCTGGAGACCACTACTGGACCTGTCTATCCCAAACACATTCCTGGATATTCCAAAATTCAAAATGTTAACTCTGCAGCAACTTCTGCCCATACTGGGCAAGAAGGCTTGGCTTGTGACTTTAGACCTAAAAGAGGCATACCTGCATGTCTCAATCAGACAGTCATGCAGAAGATACCTCAGATTTATAGCTGGCTCAATGCACTACCAATTCTCTGCACTGCCCTTTGGCTTATCTACTGCACCCAGGGTCTTCACAAAATGCCTGGCACCAGTAATTGCATTTTGCAGACAAAGAGGAATACAAATATATCCTTACTTGGACGACTGCCTTATTTAAGCAGAGAACAAGGACATTCTACTACAGCATCTGGCATTTGTAAAAAGATTACTAACAGCTCTAGGGTACACAGTAAACGAAAAGAAATCAAAACTCGTACCCTCTCAAGAGATAATATTCCTGGGTGCAAGCTTAAATACAACTGCCCAGATGGCTTATCTCACGCCAGACAAACACAGACAACTGACTACTTATTTCAAAATGTTGGCAACAAAGACCCAGTTATCTGCAAGAAAAATTCTGCAGGCCTTGGGTTTCATGGCATCCTGCATTCTGCTAATTCCATATGCAAGACTGCATATGAGGAAACTTCAGTGGTATCTAAAAAGTGTTTGGACTCAACATTGCCACAGCCTGGAAACAATAATTACCCTCATTCCCTGCCTGCAGCAGGAGTTTCGATGATGGGCAAAAGCCTGTCACCACAACACGGGACAGCCATTCACCTTACCCACAGCCAGGCAGACATTGACAACAGATGCATCAGATTATGCGTGGGGGGCCCATATGGCAGGAAGATGTATTCAGGGCACATGGTCCGCAAGTCAAATGCTTCTACATATCAATCAAAAAGAGATGTTAGCTGTTCAGAATGCCCTGACAGCCTTCAAGGATCTACTTCATCCAGGACAACTACTGATAAAGACGGACAATACTACAGTCATGTGGTACATAAACAAGCAAGGAGGAAAACATTCCTACCCCCTCTGCAGGCTAGCCATGAACTTGTGGGACACAGAATTGACTTACCAAGTACATCTGCAAGCACAATTCCTGCCAGGAAGGACAAATACTCTGCAGACGAACTAAGCAGAAACCTAATGGATCCCCACGAGTGGAAATTGGATCCACAAGTCTTCAGCATGATAACAAGGACCTGGGGATGCCCGGACATATACCTATTTGCCTCCCCTCACAACTACCAACTACAGAGATTCTGCACAAGGACTTATCACAAGCAAGCATGGAAAGTGGATGCTCTATCTTTCAGCTGGAAAAATCTAACAGTATATGCCTTTCCTCCTCTGCCTCTCCTCCCCAAGGTACTCCTCAAGGTCAGACAAGAGAAACCAAAAATGATACTGATTGCCCCAGACTGGCCCCGCCAGCACTGGTACCCAATCCTAAAGAGCTTGTCTCAATGCCCAGCTTGGACATTACCTCAAATTCCTCACTTATTGACCCAACAAGACAGTCAGATACTGCACAGACAACTCAGGACCTTAAACCTGGCAGCATGGCAGATAATGTAGCCATTCAAGACACACCTCTCTCTAAAGCAGTGATGGATGTTATTTTGGAGGCCAGGAGGCCTAGCACCAGAAAATCTTATGCAGAAAAATGGAAGAGATTCTGTGCTTGGAACCAGGCACAAGGTATTGACACGATTGTTCCAAATATTCCTCAGATTTTGCAATACTTAACTGAGATGCTTGATAAAGGCCTTTCCTTTTCATCAAATAAAATTCATGCCTCTGCCATTTCAGCTCATTACAATACAGAACCACCTATTTTTTCTCATCCATTACTAAGGCAGTACCTCAGAGGGGCCAAAAACATAAGACCTCCAAGGAGAGCACCAATACCTGCATGGGACCTCAACTATGTCTTGGAAAAACTCACACCGCCTCTGTTTGAGTCAGCCTCTGCAGCTGATATAAAATTCTTATCCTGGAAAACAGCTCTGCTCCTAGCAATAACCTCTGCTAGACGAGTCTCAGAGTTACAGGCACTCATGGCTGGAACCTTTTATCATTTTCCATCCTGACAGTGTTTCTCTGAGGACAAATCCTACATTTATGTCTAAGGTAGTGTCCAGTGTGGCCCTTAACCAAACAATTCATTTGCCTACCTTTTATCCAAACCCACAGAATAAGGGTGAGAGAATTCTGCATTCTTTGGACATTCACAGGCAGCTACGCTTCTACTTGGACAGAACCAAAGCTTTCAGAAAGACTGAACAACTTCTAGTGGCATATGCTGCAGGATCACAAGGAAAGCCTATCTCAAATCAGACTATTTGAAAGTGGATAGGCCACTGCATTCATTTCTGCTATTCACAGCATGGCAAATAAGTGCCTAAGGGCATTAGGCCACATTCAACCAGAGCAGCAGCCACTTCAGCAGCCTTCCTCAGAGGAGTACCAACCAAAGACATCTTAGAGGCTGCAACTTGGAGTTCAGTGCATACTTTTACAAAGCACCATCACTTACCTCTCTACTCTAAATCCAGGGCAGGCTTTGCCACTACAGTTCTGCAGGGCCTGATAGCCTCTCCTAATCCTATTTAGCACCAGCCTCCCAACCTTAGCTTTGGGATTCAACCCAATTGTAATGACTGCAACAGTGAAACACGATGAACATAGTACAGTTGTGTACCTACCATAAATGTAGATGTTCGAGTATATTCACTGTTGCAATCCAGGTTACCCTCCCACCATCCCCCTTTTTCTTTGCTGGGACTTATCTGTACTTCTCTATTCTATACAACCTATGTGGTGTATTTGCTTGTAGATGAAGGAAAAGTTATTTTTTGTGCATGCATGCTTATTGGCATAATTTAGCCTACCATTTTAGGGGCACCTGACATCTGGGGCAAGAAAAACTGAAGAAAATGGCGTCGGCTGCATCTTTATACCTCTGGCACACTGACGTCAGGGAGGAGGCGACAGCAACCGACGCCGGACCTAGACTTTGGAACTCGGGCCGACTGCGGGTAGCCTGCCCAGCAGGATAACCCAATTGTAATGACTGCAACAGTGAATACACTCGAACATCTACATTTATGGTAGGTACACAACTGGACTTTGTACACCCTGTTTTTACAAATTCTTACCAAGATGGCAATGATATATAGACTGCATTTTATATATCATGCAGAAAGGTATGTTAAAAATAAAAAAGCCAGCTGGGTACACAAGTCCCGGTATAAAAAGTGCCTAATCCTGGTGCCAGGACTGGAAAAAATGCAGTTTAGAATCCTCATGACACAGAAACATTCCTACAACAGGGTTAGGCCAAGCCCAAGTTCAGAGGTGAAGGGTAGAAGGAAGTAGTAGTCCACAGAAACACAAAAACTGACAGGCCAAAAAAGAGCCATAAAGATGACAAAGTGGACTGTTGAGGTTTAAGGAATAAATTATGTATTGCTACTATTACACAAGAAGCCAAGAACTTCCAGGGAGAAGATATTTAGAAAGATTAAGAGAGAAATTAGGCAAAAGAAAAATACTTGCACAAGTAAAACTGTCAAAGCTTCATATAAAAATTTGTATGCATTAACACAATCAATCCATGCAAAACATTACATGGAGTGCCTGGAAAAAGAAGTAACAAAGGAATTGTAAAAATATAAAGAGCAAAACTCAGAGATTTGTCAATGGTATATAAAAAAGAAACATGGGCATGGGGAACAAAAAGAGATCTGGTATGGTGCAATATTTACACGAAGGAGAAAGACAAACTAATCGATACAAAAATGCTCCAAAGGTATTTGAAGAGAAATACAGGCAAGGGCACCTGGATATGGAAAATTTCACAATGCAAAAATAAAAAAACAAAGGGAGAAGTAGAAAGGATGATTACTAAGATAGAAGTTAAGCAATTAGATGTTGAAGTTATGGATTGTCTGCAAAGTAAAGGATTTAGTGTGGAGAATCCAACACAAGCAATGTTGCTATATGATGCAATAATGAGTCTCCAGATTAAGGACAACATGTTGAGCAGGATCATAGATCACTGGAACTTACTAGGCTACTGGCCCTGAGGCGTTTACAAGCTTAGCCAAGAATTTATCCCATGTTCTGACAAGTCAGCATCGGAAGATTTGCCATATGATGATGCTTTGGAACCTTCTGTAGGAGACTAGTACAAAAGTCCAGTTGAAATTGCTCAGCAAAGGAAAGTACAAGAAACAGTGGCAACTCTGACACAGGTAATGTTATGGAGTGATGTGCCAATAGGTCCTTATCTGAAGGATTAGACGAAGCAGGGTGCATCTGAAGAGGATATGCCACAGGAAAATTTCACTGAACTTTCTGTAGAATACTCTCTGTACAGAAAAAAAATATTTAAGGGAAAACTTGCTTGATTTAATAGAGATGGATATATATATTGCTATATGCATAGATTTATTACAGTAGATGAGAGAAATAGATTACAGAAGGTAAATAAGACCAAAGTGTGAGAAGATTGGTAAAACAGATGAACACAGTAATCAGGACTATTAAGAGAAATTCTTGTGATAACAGAAATAAGTAGAATATTTTACTGTGCATCTAAACTAATAATGTGTTTACCACAATAAATGAAGAGTAATAAAGGAATGGAGGGGAGCAAGTAAAATGCCACAATGGAAACATTGAACAGACAGCACTATAAAGCAATTAAGACAAACATTATTGCTATTAGAAGAATATAGAAAAGGGAACAGATCATCAAAATTCTTAGAAAGGTAGACATGGTAAAAGCAACGCACAGTATCAAAACAGATCAGGATTTACCATACACTATTGCCAATAATAAACTAAAAATTTCAGTAGAAGCAGAACAACTTAGAAGATATGTCAGTAAATATAAAGTAAAAGTACAAAATCAGCAATTCATTGATGTCTGGAAAAGTTTTATAAAGCACTGAGGAACAAAGTAAAAGGAAAATAAACACCACCAAAAAAGAAGAAATAATCACATTTTGGATACATATTTATGAAAGCACTGTGGAACATAAAGATGCTGCATTAACAGAAAAAAAAAAAAAAAAAGAAAGAAAGAAACGCTAAGGAGTTTTAATGTAGAGAATATGAAATGGGATGAGGTAGTGGCCAGAAAAATTGAGACAAAAATTGTGAAAAAACACCTAACTAGAAAACTGCCAGCCCAGATGCAGTACTTAACCTCTGACTAAAGGTATTAATATTTTTGCACAAAGATTTAGCCCTTAGTAAGAATTACTTGTATGCACATCTCAAACAGACACCAACCTGGTTAGCAGCAGGGAAAATGATATTCCTCCTTAAGAGTGAACCTACAAGCCATCCTAAAAACATGTCCTCCCCATGGTCGAGTGGTATTCGAAAGACATGCATGAATGGGCGTGCCTTCGTTGAAGGTTGGGCGTCGAGCTGGCACCTCGGCACCGTAAAACTCTACTGCCAATTATTAGCGGACCAGAGTTCCGCTGTGGCGACCCCTAATCAGGAAAATCCGAAAGACAAACAAAAAGTTTGTCATTTAGAAAAAAATCAATTATGGCAATAAAACAAAAGGTTAATAAAAAAAATCTGTATAGAACAAAGGATCATTTGTTGCTAAATAAAGCTATAATAGAGAGCATGTGTCCGAAATTTCAGCCTAAGCGGTTTTATTTTGGTTTTACTATAATAGAGAGTTGTAAAAAGGGAAAAGTCTAAGCATGGCATGGATAGATTACAAAAAAAAATGACACTTCACATTTGTGGATAAAGGAATGCTTACAGATGTATACATCCTACATTGGTCAGTTACATTACAGTGACCATGAAACAGTGGCAAACCATTTTGCAGGTGAGCCATGATATAGGGCAAGTTATTATCCCAGGAATACAAAATTTAAATGGAGATATTCCAGGATGATTATTTGTCACAACTCCTGTTTTATTTTGCCTTTAATGCATTAAGCTGTTTTCTTAACAGATTAGCCTATGGTTACAATTTGTCTCCTAGAAACCAAGTTTAAAGATTTCTCATCTACTTTTTGTACATGACTTAAAATGGTATGGATTAAACCAGTTGGCATAATGGTTGCGGTCTTTGCCTCCCATGCACAAAGTACAAAGTTCAGTCCTGACCTCCTGCCAGTGACTGTTTGGACTTTGCATGTTCTCTCTGTCTCTCTGGAGTTCCTCCCACCTCCAAAAAAACATGCTGAGTGTTTTCATCTCAAACTCTCAAACTCAGCAGCACAGTCTCTACATGGTGCCCTATAGGGGGAAGAGTTGTAAAGGCCAGCTGCTTTGGGCATCTACTGTAGTGCGCAGTATCCTCAAGATAGGAGAGCACGTATCACAGTCTCCACTCAGGGTCAGGGCTAGCCACTCGATGGTGTAAAATAGGGCCCTAAGTGATTCGGTCATGTTGACTAATATTGCCAAATGGGCATGGATGGGTATTTGCTGATGGTAAGTGGGTTGAGGACCCAGCCTACTCTGACCTATGCCAGAGACCCATGCTGGTGGTGGAAGGGGTGTATGTGCCCCTGTTGGCCAGTGTGTGCCTTCCATAAAGTCCGTCAGCCCTAGGTCAGCCCTAGGTTAATAAGTTACTGGATGGCCAGTGTTCAGTTGCCCAGCCTGGAGCATAGCTCTGTTGAGCGAAAGCTAAACGTAAAACCAATCAACCTACAAAACTTGAACTGAGAATTGCTACACTCAGTGTATGTTCACTGACAACATGCAGCTTGTACACTGGCACTAATATGCTTATTCTCCAGTCATCTGGCTCAGATGAGGTCACAGCAGATGTGATAATGATGCTAGGTGAGATAGGGGAGAAATGGCTGCTGAGGGTTCTCATAGCAATGTGGAGAGAAAGGTATATCCCAAATGGCTGGAGAACAAGCATACTAGTGCTAATGTACAAGAACAAAGGGGACATCCACAACTGTGGGCCATACAGAGATATCAAACTGCTGTCACACTGCATGAAAGTTCTGGAGAGGGTGATTGATAAATGAATACACAGAATAGTGGAATAAGATGGGAGATGAACGGTTTGGATTCAGATTAGGATGCAGCACATCTCTCCCAATGTTTGCAGTGAGATAGTTAATAAGAAGCTAGAGATGAGGAAAAAATCCAATTGGGCATTCCTAGACTTGGAAAAAGCATATGACAAGGTCCCAAGAAAACTGATTTGGGTAGAATTGGTGCAGGCTATGTACAAGGACTCAGTGACTCAAGTACGAACAATGTTCAGTCTTACAGAGGAGTTCCCAGTGAGAGTGAGTATGCACCAGGGTTCAACTCTGAGCCTACTACTGTTCATTCTGGTGATGGGCTGCATTAGCAAATAGGTTGGAGGGGACATATCAGCAAAGTTGCTGTATGCAGATGATGTGGCATTACAGGCAGACTCAGAGCAAGAACTTCAGCAAATGATAAGAGGAAGGAAATGCAGAACTGAAGGCACATGGGAAGAAACTGAGTACAGGTAAGACAGTGGTAATGGCAGCAAACTGGGGTAATCAGAAGAGTTGAGAACTGAGATAGAAAGGAAGATAGTGAGACAGGTTAAAAGCTTCGGGTATCTTGGAAGGGTGGTTGAGGAGAAGGGAAATCTGAATGAAGAGGTCAAAGCTAGGATCAGAGGGGCTGCAGCCAACTGGCATAGTGTGTCAGGTGTATTGTTTGACAGAAGAATGCCAAAGTGGCAGAGAAGTAAGGTGTATAAGACAGTAGTGCAACCAGTACTACTGTATGGTACAGAAATCTGGGCAGTAAAGGCAGAGCAGATGAGGCTAGAGGTGATGGAAATTATGTGCCTGAGAAGGGTGGTAGGATGCACACTGTGGGACATACGAAGAAATGAGGACATAAGAGCAGAGGCCAAAGTAGCTCCAGTTTCAAAAAAAAAAATCAAAGAGAACAGATTACTGTGGTTTGGACACATGATTTGGAACAGACAGGAAAAAAGTAAGAGGAAACAAGGGTGCCCAGCAACGAGGTGGATGGATTGTGTGAGTGAAGATCTGCAACAGTCAGGCAGGAGCATGGCACTGAATCAAGAGAGTTGGCAACAGTTAACATGACACCCAAACCCCATGTAGAAACTGAGAAAAAGGGGGTTGATGATGATGATGATGATGATTAAAACTCTATGGTTTATCATATGAGGAGTTGAATGCATAACTACAAATGGTTAAAACTTTCTCATATGATGTAAGAATGACATTTGGTCTTGATAAATGTGCAAAAGCAGCATTTAAATCAGGAATGCCACAGCACCATGAAAATATCAATCTATGACAGAAATGTGATAAAAAGGAACTTGAGCAGGCTGGAGTCTGTAAATATTTGGGAATATATGAAGGATTGGCAGTAATGTATGAACAGATGACAATAAAGCTCAGTAAAGAATACTTCTGAAGATTATAACTAGTATTGAAAACCTCCTTAACATTTAGGAATAAAATCCAAGCTGTAAATCAATTTGCTGATTATGTTATGACTTACAGTTTTGGAGTGATTGACTGGCCCCAAAATGTATTGGATCAGTTGGAGAAGAAAAGTACCTCATACTTACCAAATGACATAAATAAATATCAGTGTATATCAAGACTGTCTCTGAAGGAGGAGGTCTCTTTGAATTTCATTACCTTATAGGTTTGCAGTCATTGGACTGCATACATATCTGATGACCTCATCAGATCAAAACACAGTGAAAGTTTTAAAACATGAATAGAAAAAGTCAAAGATGACACCTTTGCTTAGTTTAACAGAAACATTTTACTATCAAATGTGAATGAAAATCAAATCAGAAATAGACCAAAATCAGACAGCAAATGAATGTGCTAAAAAACAAAAGAATATAAGGAAAAGAATCAGATGAGTAGGAAAGAACATTATAAAAGCTATACATATAGTGTCAAGTACAGAGATCTCCTGGAACAACCTCATGTTGACCAAGATTTGATGTGGGAATAGTTAAGGAGAGATGAACTGAATCCAGATGATAAAAGGTTAATAATGGCAGCCCAGGATAATGGACTATGTAGTCATTAGTTTACAAAGTCCATTGAACATGTGGGATAAATAGACAAATGCAGGTTCTTGTAAAACAAACTGTAAGTATTCACATATCTTGTTGCTGGGTATGATATACTCATAATAGAAAGCCTGTGTACTGAAATGCGTAATGAGGAAAGATTATTGCACTGGAGATTATGCAAACATTGCAATATAGAAGTAGCTGAGAAGCATTGCAGACATGAACCGTAAAGCATTATCGAGAATGATGAAATTTATATCACATGGATCACCCATTACAAACAGTTAAAAAAAAATAGATTTGAGATAGCAGATGTAGTAGTCCATGAAAAAAGACAAAAGTAGAATTGATCACTGAAATTGCTACACCCAGTGATTGTAATGTCTTACTTACAGAGATACACAGAGTCATAAAATACAAGGATTTGCAGGCAGAAATGAAAGCTATGTGGAAAAAAGATACTCAAAAAATTCTAATAGCAGTAGGAGCATCAGGTCTAATTAAAATTAATTTATAGTTGTCCTTAGGTATGCTACCTGTAAACGTTACCCCTTATGAATTACAGAAGGAGACAGTTCTGGGCACATTGCAGGTGTTGAGAAGAAAACTCTTGGCGTTTTAACTTCATGAATTCTAATCATATCTTGACTTAGGAGTGGGTTAATTCCTATCATGTATTAGAAAGCCAAAAGACATGGACAAATTAAATGGATGGGCTATGAAGTGAGAATTTGTTTTGTTTAGGGTAATTTGAAGTTAAATAAGCTATGTTTCTGGCTTGTAGGGAATATATATCTAGAGATAATTGGGTCTCTGACAAATTTTATTTTGGGAGACCCTTGTTCCCTCATTGGCATATTTGCTATAGGAGAGGATGGAATTGCTCCACAATCAGGTGTTCTGGCATTCCCCCCTCCAGACTGATGCTTAAGCAGGGACTGAAGGTGTGTCCCTGGCCTGTGGAACTACCAGCCATCCTTGCTTACATGTGGCAGCTTGAGTTATGAGCAGCTTGGGTTTTTTTCTAGGCCTACTGCTTCTCACTAATTTGATGACATGAATTATCAGGCTGGATGCACAATGTGGAGTGGCATTAGCACATGCCTTGCTGTGACCCCTTAGGACTGGCATGTCTTTTTTGCTTCTCCTGATCCCACAGCCTTGGAGTGTCATCGGCCATAGTCAGGCCTTCATCCCTCAACCAGCCTATTTGCTCCCAGTACTGTGGCTTCTTTGCTCAGTTTCTCTAATAAATTCCATACCTCACTTGTCTATTGTCATTGTTTAAAGTTTGTGTGTATGTGTGTGTGTGTGTGTGTGTGTGTGTGTGTGTGTGTGTGTGTGTGTGTGTGTGTGTGTGTGTGTGTGTGTGTGCATGAGACTATTTGATACTTCTTCCACAGCTATGGCCATTGGTACTGTTTTGAGGAGGTTTACCTGGCTACATTCTCAGAACCTTTCAGACACCATGAAAAATGAGATTTTAAATTCTTTTATGGATAGAGGTTTGGTTTTTGCTTCCTTTGCTGCTGTTCCTCTCTGTTGTTCAGGTAATTAAAAGTGTGATGAAAGGGTTAAGTTAATACAGGGAATCTCTAACATTTTTCTTTCCTCCTTTTTCAAATTTTCTAAGGTATTTCTAACCCTTGATCAAATTTAAGCAAAAAAAAAAAAAAAAAACACAGTCTTACCACAGTGCAGGTAAACAGATGTTTAAGATGAAATGTCAGGGAGTTCCAAAAAAACAAGGACAGTCCAGCAACTCAGAATGAGTATTTTAAAGGATCGTTTACCCCCCCCCAACCCCATCCCACTTTGGCAGTCACTTTTCATTTCCAGAAAGTTTAAATCTCCACTTTTCTCTTTAGCAACAGATTGTTTCAGACAAATGGATTTTGAAGCTCATTCTTCACGTTTACAGATGGCAGTGGGAGAACCCCCCTTCCAGTGGGTAATTCTTTATCCACCAGACCAGACTCCTCTATTTCCCCATCCTTCAACACATGCTGGCTCAGGGAGTGATAGAACCAATTCCTCCTTCTCAGGTTGAGAAAGGTTTTTATTCAAGGATATTTTTAGTGCCAAAGAAAGAAAATGCTTAGAGACCAGTTCGGGATATTTCTTTCCTAAACCTGTTTGTGATAGTGCAAAAATTCAGAATGCCATCACATCACAACCTGTTACCCCTTCTTCTCCATTTATGTTTCCTGGTAACCCTAGCTTAAAAAATACTTATCACATCCCTGTACATCCACACTTCAGGCATTTCATAAGGTTTTGTGTGTATGGATCATATTTTCAGTTCTTTACCTTATCTGTTGGACCAAGAATGTTCACCAAGCGTCCTGCTCCAGTTATACCTCATTACAGCCTACAAGGTGTCCACATTTGTTTATCTTTGCAGAGTCTGAAAAATTAGGTGAGACATCTCTTACACAGGTTGGGATTCCAAGAGAACATTCAAAAGTCTTTTTTGACTCCTGTAAATAGGGTTTTGTTGTGGGTGGGGGGGGGTAATCTGAACACCTCAGTTCAAAGAGCTTTTCTTCCACAGGAAAATTGATCTATATCTAGATCTATTTGTAAGATTTTCCACTCAGACTTTAGTCACTGTGAGGGAATATCTCAGCATTTTGGGTCTCATGGCATCTGTGATTCTCATTATACCTCTGGCAAGACTCTACATGAGAAAGATACAATGGTACCTGAAGCCTCTTTGATGCCAGCACCAACATCCTTTCTCTTTTCAAATTCCATTGCTGGGGTTTGTCAGAAGTGAAATTGCACTTGCTTCATTTGAATCTGGCTGGCTTTGAGGTTCTTGACATGGGAAATTGTTTTACTAATTGCTCTGCCCTTTGCAAGAAGAGTATGAATTGCAAACTCTTATGGTAAGTCAACACTGTCTCATTTGCACAGAAACAGGGTTTCTTTGAGAACTAATCCTTCTTTATTTTTAAAATGGTATTCGAGTTTCCGTTAATCCAAACCATTTATCTCCCCCATTTTCTTTCCTGAACGTAAAAATAAGGGAGAAAGGATTACTTAAACAACGTAGGACAGTTTATTCACAGTTACTTTTTTCCCAAAGTCTTCACCTTGCCTTCATATATTCATGCTGTGTTTGATTTTCTAGAAAAAAATAAGCACTATTAAGTAGAATTGTAACATGTTTTGGGTGACAATAGATGTAAAGGGTTTATACACCAGCATCCAGAATAGTTTTGGTACTGAGGCAATAAGATGCTTTTTTGGAAACAGTCCTGCTACAGAATATATTGTAGAGCTTGTCCATTTCTGTTTAACAAAAAATTGTTTTGAATTTAATTACGAGTTATACCATCAGAAACAAGGCACTGCCATGGGAGCAGCCTTTGCCCCCATGTATGCCAACCTTAGTATGGGCTTGTTTGAAAGGGAACATTTATATAGAAATTCTTTTTTTCATAAACATGTTGTCAAATATTACAGATTTATTGACAGCCTCATTTTTCTGGTTGCGGGAGAGAAAGAATTAGTTGATGAATTTATAGTTGACTTACAAAATAATAGATTTGGACTAAAATTTGACCGTCTGAAAATTGGGACTTGTGTCCCTTTGTCATAGTAGACATTTCAGAAGAGAACGTTTTAAAAACTTCAGTCCACAGGAAATTTAGTGAAGGCACACAATTTTTGTATGATGAAGGCTGATATCCACCCCATACAATACAAGCTATTCCCTTTGGTGAGTTTTTTTCACTTGTATAAGCTATGTAATACTGAAGAGTATCTTAAACAAGAACTAGATAAAACTATAGATATGTTTAAAAATAGGGGCTATGATGTGAAGACAATACATGATAGTTGGCAAAAATTCATACACAGAGTTAATGGACACCAGAAAAGTAACTAGGATGGACAATACACTGGGGCTGTGCATAAGAAAGAGACAAATGAAAGTATATTTTTTGTTACAACATACAGTTGCCTTAGTCCCAAAATAATAGATCACGTTAGATATTTGTGGAAATACATGACATCTTTAAGGGATGTTTCAGAGTGGTTGAACAAAGAACTAGCATTTTCCTACAGAAAAGGAAAAAGTATACAGAACTTTTTGGTAAGAGATAAATTCAGTATTCCATCTCCCAGTATACCATATAGTTTGACAATGTGTGGTACATTTGCTTGTGGCAAGTGCAAGGCTTGCAAGTATGTAATAAAAACTTTTCCTAGAATAAATAATGTTTCTTTTAGAACTTGTGTCCATTTTACTTGCAATACTGAAGGTGTTATATATGCCTTGAGATGTCACCGCAACAGATTTTATATTGGAGAAACAAAAAGGTGTTTTAAAACTAGAATTTTAGAGCATGTGGGGGATATTGCTAATAAAAAAGCAGAGAGCTCTATAGCTGACCATTTTAGTTTGTTTAATGATGGAGAAAGTAAAGGGCTACAAGGCACTGTTTTGGAAAAAATACAGATATCTAGATTTGATGTTTCTTTTATCAAGAAACAGTTGCTTTTAAAATAATCTACTTAAAATTTGACACCTTTGTCTCCAAGGGGACAAAATGAATAATGTAATTGGATAGTACTTCTTTAATTGTATGATTGTTTAATTGATGTATTTTTACTTTGTGTTATACTCCTTGAATGCTTTTATCCGAGACATCAGAGTTTCAGTAAATTTGTTAGATATACTGGTGGTTTCTTTTTTGCTACAAGGCAACTTTTTATTTTGTGCATCAAAGGGAGAAAGGATACTCTTGTAGTTTGGAAGATCTCAGACATCTCAGATACTATCTTGACAGAACCAAATCTTTCATACCTTTTGATCAGTTGTTCATTTTTTGTGACGATAAGAAGGGACAGCCTGTGCCAAAACAGACTTTTTTCCAAATGGTTGTTTCAGGCTATTACCTTTTGTTATTCTCACCACAGCAGAATTATTTGAGGTAGGGTCAAGACCCAATCTATCAGGGACTTGGACATATCTGTGGCTTTTAGGAAAAGATTGGCTTGTAGAAGTACTCTAGAAGCAGCAACGTGGTCTACTGTATGCAACTTTCTAAAGCATTAAAAGCTTGTTCTCTTCTCTAGGTCTAGATCAGGCTTTACTAGGATCACTCTGTATGGGCTCATTTACTAATCCCCTTCCACCTCCCAAATGTAGTTAGCTCGGGTTATTTACATGCCCATATAGCTAAGGCTACTGCAGCAGCGATCAGTATGATGAACATAGTATAGTTGTGTAAGTAAACTCACCTTAACTGTAGATGTTCAAATGATCACTGTTGCCTTAGCCACTTCCTACACCCATCCCCGTTGTTTGTTGTATTTTTTATGCCAGAGTGTGGACATTTATTTTTGTTGTTCCCAGAAATGTCATTTTAGGGCTCAACTTCCCTCTCTCACTTGGTATGAAAGAAAGGTCTAAAGGGTTTGGCACCCAAGCCTGTCTTTTTAGTCAGTTCAGCTTGAGCTGACTAATGGTTTGGGCACCTGGAGTTGCCCTGAAGATTTGGAAGCTGGACAGCTGTTATATTCTTTGCAAATTGTAACCTATATAGCTAAGGCTATTGCAGCAGTGATCAGGTGAGCATATAGTGTTATGGTAACTTTGTTTACACTACTGTCCTTTCTTTCCCCACTCTGAGTAGTACAGCCACCACAGCTTTCTTCCAGAATGCTGGTTCTGTCCTCCTTTTAGAATATTGTTAAACAAAACCTGCCATATCTTTATCACTTTCTTTCCTTCCAAATAAACTTCCACATAGGTTTCATAGGTGCATCATCTGAAATAATTATTAGATGGGCAACAAAGCTTCCAATCAAATGTACATGCTGTTGTGAAATATAATTTCTCTCTGTTCTAGCCCAAATATTGTACCTTGGGGAATAGTATGTACATTTCTGCCCAAGTTCCTGCTACTGAATTCTCACATTCCATACCAGATATTTTCATACAGTCTTCAACAATCTTCTCTGCTTTCTTATATTTTGCCTCCTAGGTCTCTCGATACTTCCTCACTATTGCAAGTCAAGTTTCAGTCCCCAGCTATAAGTAATATTCCCTACTGAAAGCTGATTATTTCTCCCAAAAGTTTCTTAAGCTCCATAATAGCAGTTTTTCATGGGATATAAGTACATGCCAGGATAATCATCCTTCCTTGCCAATAGCCCTTTGCTGCCACAAATCTACCATTACTGTTTTTTTTTTCATCTTCTATCAGTATTGGAGCACTTCTAGCAATTAGTCTAATTACTCCCCTTTTCCTTTTGTCCCTGATATTCTACTTAATATCCATCCTGAAAATCTTTTTTGTCACATTAACATGTTCATTTCTTTCCAAATGTGTCTTGGTACAGCATTGCTATTTGCACTGTGCATCTCATAATATAATTCTGTACTCTTTCCTTTCTGTCTATATCTATGTTCCTTTTAAGTTCCAAAATAATATGGATAATATAGCCATTGCGATGAAAAGTTGTTCCCACCTGTTGTATATGTCAGCTTTTTGAGTGTATGTTTCCAACTTTTATGTCATATGCACATAATAATTTAATGTCCAGCAGGCTGATCTTTCATACAGTTGTTTCTTCTCAACCCCATTTGAACCCATGTCTCATTTTCACTGTTTTTTGTTTTAAAAAAACCCTGAAACAAAAAACGAAATACATTTCAAACCACCCTCATTCTGTATTAACGTAGAACCTCCTCCCCACACAAAACTATATATATCTCCAAAAGTTTAACTTTAACCTTCCAGATAGGAACAATTGCCCCAAATGGACAGATGCACCCACAGGCATTACCTAACCTAAAATTAAGGTTACTTATGATTGATATACTTGGGATTAACATGGCTAGGCTTGTCAAAGCTCTATGGCCACTAGCCTAGTAACATCCTATGAACCTAAGCTAAAGTGTATAAAACAACCTGTGCCCTCACGTATATTGATTGCTATTATTTTCTTATCTCTATTGCCCTCTGAGATGAGAAAAAAAACATTAACTTTTAGCCCTAAGAAAAGTGTACTGGCTATCTTTAAATAAAATTAAACTGTACACTGTTCTTTTAAAAGCATTAAAATATTAAGGCTGCTATTTCTTATTCCCTACCAATGAATAATATTCCTTGCTGGAAGATAACTACGTCTCCCAAAAGTATCTTAAGCTCCTTAATAATAGTTTTTGGCGGAATATAAGTACATGTCATTGTAATCATCCTTCCTTGCCAGTAACCCCTTATTACCACAGTCTTTGCTGTCATTATTCTCCTTGTCTAACACTATTAGAGACCCTTTTGCAATCATTATTACCCATCTTTTCCTTTATCCCTGATACTCTGATGAATAACCATTTTGAAATCTTTCTTTGCCAAATTTAGATGCTTATTTCTGTCAGTGTGTCTCCTGTAATATTGCTATTTGTACCCTATGCTTGTTATTATAATTCAGTGCTCTTTGCGTCTTGCCAGACAGTGCCATTCACATTCCATGATATGAATGATAAGGCAGTCATTCGGATAAGATGCAATTACTGTCACAAATTTTACACAATAGTTTATTTAAATATATGTTTCCAACCAGCAAGTTACATGCCTATATTAGTGTTTGGCACTTCATCTTTGTTGGGACCTATGTCACATTTTCCCAAATTTTATGTTTCAATAACATTTGAAAAACAAAAACAAAAGTACATTTTCATTTTTAACCCACCAACACTTTTTAACTCACAACAAACATATGCAACTGTCAAAAGATTTTAATACTCTTAACATATACTGGAAGAATCACGCAGCAAAAAGGTAGGCCAAAAAAGAGTTTATTTTACATGCATGGAGACCTGCCACAAAGTTCTTGGTTGTCAGCAGTCTAATTTCTATACACTTTACATGGGTTTTTATACCCTCTTTCGTGCATACACAGCAGCTGGTTACTAGACAAGGAATTTCAGTCAAGGCTATAAATTCACTCACTGGAGCCTTAGATGGTAAAAAGTCAGACACAAGATAAGTTGGTGCCTACATCAAGGTAACATCTATGCACTCCTCCTTGGTCAGAGGTCAGTCCCAAGATAGGCCTGTGCCTGGACCAAAGTAACATCTGTGCATTCCTTTCTGGTCAGCAAATTCCTTACAAGAAAAACAACTCATTTTAGCTTATTTCTTTGCACGCAATGTAGTTTCACATTTTAACCCTTCCTATACAGGATACAAAGATGTTGAACACAAAGATTCTTACTACATTTCCCCCCTCACAACACTTTGTGTCCCCCGTAATACATTTTATTCATACAGTTTTTCGCACGATTCATTTTCTGTATATTCAGAATAATAAGCTTTAGTTGCATTGGCAGACAATACACTTGATATTATCATTCGGATGCAAGGAATGCAACAACAACCCAACAGTAGGAATATAATGGCACCAACACATACAGCAATTAAGACATTCATAAGTACTGTTCCCCAATTCCCAAACCAATTTTGGAAAAAATCAGTCAGTGGATTCTGTCCTGGTTTTGTAAGTTCAGAAACTTGTAGGATCTCTAGGCGACTGTCAATGTCATGTTCATTATCCGGTATGAATGAACAACACTCCTCCTGGATAAGAGCGCAAGTACCTCCTTTCACCGCTAGGGTGAAATCGAGCGCCATACGATTCTGCAACACTACAGTCCTCATTGCAGTTAGCTCATCCGTCACCAACTCTAGCGCAGAAAAAGTTGCATTGCTCAGAGTTTCTAACAGTTTTGACAGTTTTCTGAGCTCCCAAATAGATTTTACTGTCCCATAAGCTGGAAGAATACCAGCCCAAGAAATAACATCATCACCCAAGTCCATGTGTGACAGTCCCTTGCTGCTACTGTGGGCCAAATCGTGATGATAGATCCAGGATGCATCAACGTTACCTATGGGATTAACAGGTTTATTTACAGCACGTACATTTTGTATTTTACCTTGGGGAAGAGAAAATGTATGTCTTATAGCTGGTGCTAAATAGCCCAAAAAACAACTGCCTGACCAGTTCCTTGGTAACCATTTGTATGCTTTTTTACCACAGATAAAATAACAATCATTCACCTTGAGGGTGATATTTACTGGAATAGAATGATTTCCTTTGTCTTGTAGCCCTTTAAACAAAAGATCATACACAGATAACATTTTTTCAACAAAGCTTGTGACATTAATAAGCCCTGTACTATTAAGAAGCACTCTTATAGGCTTGAAACTCGTTGCACAGTGCCCATCTATTGTACAGTTATGAATTATGGTTACATTACATTGACTCCATCCAACCTTAATTTTTCCAGATCTCTGGAAACATACAGTTCCATTCTGACGACCCATGAGGGGTAATGCTATTTTGTCCTTTAAGGCTACCTCTGAAGTTTCAAATAGTAAATTAGTCCATGTATCATTTGCCCCCAAAGGGACTGTACCTAACATCAGACCACCATGTACAGTAGGGATAGCTGTGCATATCCAACAATTTGAAACATTAAAAGACAAAGCATATTTAATAGCTTGGTACGTATTAAAGGGTGGATGCCAAGCTGTATTTTCGTCTCTCTTCACTTGGCTAGTTTCGTTTGAAAATAAAAATGGCCAAAACAGAAAAACAACACTCACACTTACTAGCAACAAAATTATTTTGCAATGCCTTTGTGGGAAGGGCTGCTCCCTTCCGGTATTTTTTTGCATTGCTACAATAGTCAAACAAATTCACACAGACAGAACTACTACTCAGTGTTCCTCAGGGGAACTTAGGTTTTTTTCTAGCTCAAACTGTTTAACAATTTTGCAATGTGTCAGGTGGATCCACGATGGTCGCTCCTTTATTCAGACCGCTGTGGATGTTGAAATCAAAACCTGGTATGGACCTTCCCACTTCGGTGAGGCCCAAGTCTTTTTCTTGACAATTTTAACCCACACCCATTCACCAGCCTTCACTTCCAGGATCCTGTTGTTCTTCTGATCTGAAAAATAATAATTCGTTAGAGAAGTGTTAGTTTTTGTCAGCATTTTCCTCATGTAATCTGCTATGTCTTCACCCCCCTCATGTTCCGCAGGCAAAAGACCTTGCCACTGCAGGACGTAATAAGGTCTCCCGTATAGTAGTTCAAATGGTGTGACCCCTTTTGAGGTGGGAGTGGTACGCATGGACAGAAGTGCCAGAGGTAAGCAGTTTATCCAAGACTGATGTGTCTCGGCCATGAGTTTACGTAACTTGCCTTTGAGAATGCCATTATGGCGTTCAACCAACCCTGCTGACTGTGGGTGGTAGGCACAATGGTGTTTTAACCCGATCTGGAAAACGGCAGCCAGTTTTTGAATAACTTGGTTTACAAAATGTGTACCATTATCAGAATAGATGCGTGTAGGTAACCCAAAATGAGGGATAATGTTATTTGTAAGGGCCTTGGCTACCGACAATGCATCTGGGTGTGCTACCGGAAAAGCTTCTACCCATTTTGTAAAAGCATCAATAATGACTAACACAAATCGCTTCTGTTGAACAGGAGTTAGTTCAATAAAATCCATACAGATTGTGTGAAATGGATACGGAGGCAGAGGGAAAGCTGCTGGAGTGATCCGTACCCCACCACCATGGTATCGTGCACAAAGCAGGCACGATAAACAAAATCGTTTAGCCTATGCTATAAAGCCCTTGGTCCAGAAAATTCGCTGGATCATTTGAACCATGGCACCAGGGCCCAGGTGCGATGGACCGTGCGTCACTAATGAGGCATACCTAAAAAGGTTCGTTGGCAAAACATACTTGTCATTTGGACCTACAAAAACTCCCTGCTTCTGAATAGCCCCATATTTAACCCATCGCTGTTTTTCCTGAAATGTACTAAGTTCCTGCATTACTTGTAAAGTTTGTAGATCAAATTTATCTGTAGGATGAAGTTCCTTCTGTGTGGTCTCAAGTGCAAAAGTAGAGGTTAAGGCTACACTTTTTGCAGTTTTGTCAGCTAGTGCATTTCCAAGTGATACTGGATCCTTGGCATTTGTGTGTGCTGCGCACTTACAGATGGTCAATCCCCATGGCAGTTGGACAGTTTGTAAGAGGCTAAGGATTAAATCCTTGTGGGTTATTTCCTTTCCTGAGACCATAACCATTCCCCTATTTTTCCATTGCTGTGCAAAGACATGGACCGTGGAAAAAGCATACTGACTATCTGTGTAGATAGTAACTGCCTTATCCTTGGAAATGGTGCATGCTCTGGTCAAAGCAATCAATTCAGCCGCTTGTGCGGACAGGTTCCTGGGGAGAGGTTTTGCCTCTAGTACCTTAGTCTCAGTTGTGACTGCATAACCCACTTGTGTAATACCTGCCTCATTCTTACGTGCTGACCCATCTACGAACAGGGTCCAATCTGAATTTGCCAAAGGCTGATCCTTAAGGTCTGGTCTTGGTAAGACATTAGAGTGTATTAAGTCTAAACATACGTGAGGGGCACCGTCATCAGCTGTAGGTAACAGCGTGGCTGGATTAAGAGTAGTGCATCGCTCAATAGTCATGTGTGGTTGTGATAACAGCGTTGTCATGCAGGACAAATGTCTGCTAGGAGAGAGAAAGGTAACTTTATCCTGTAGAAGTATTACCGCGACAGAGTGCGATACTCGTAAGGTAAGGTCATGAAACAAAACTAGGGTTGCAGACGCCTGCACGGCCAGTGCAGCTGCGACTACTGCTTGTACACAGTGTGGCAATGATCGTGCCACTGTGTCCAGTTTACTGGAATAAAAAGCTAATGGTCTCAACTTATCCCCATAAGTTTGCAACAGAACCGATGTCATAAAGCCCTGATTACAATCTACTGTCTGAACAAAAGGTTTTGTATAGTCAGGGAAGTTAAGTGTTGCAGATCCTGCTATCAGTTGCTTTACCCTAGTAAATGCCTGTATTGCCTTATCTGTCCATTGCAGCGCGTCATGTGCTGCCATGGGAAGTGCAAAAATAAGTTCTGAAAGTGGACTCACTTCCTCTGCATAATTGGGAATCCAACTACGACAAAAGTTAGTTATTCCTAAAAATGACATAATTTCTTTTTTTGTACTGGGCATTGGTGCCTGTAAAATAACTTCTTTTCTACAGCTATCTAGTTGTCTACCAGCATTTAAAATGGTATAGCCTAGATATCGTACTTCAGCTTTACAAAATTGTAATTTAGATTTGTTTACCTTATGTCCCTCTTTCGCCAAGAAATGCAATAACCGAATAGTTTCGGACTCACAGACAGCCTCCGTGGGTGCAGCCAGTAAGATGTCGCCCACGTATAATAGTAGATGACAGCCATGCTCTGGTTGAAACTGTGCCAGGTTTGTTGACATTTCTTGCGAAAAGATTGTAGGGCTCTCACAATATCCCTGCGGCAGTCTTGTGTATGTGTACCTCTTGCTCATAAACGTAAAAGCGAACCAAAACCTACTAGCTTCCTGTAGAGGGATGGAAAAAAATGCGTTACTGATATCAATGACAGAAAAATACTTATCTGTGGGAAAGATATCATTTAACAAAACAGATGGATCTGGGACCATAGGAGCCCTTGGTACCACAGCAGTATTCACAGCCTGCAGATCCTGTACCATTCTCCAGGTCCCATCCGGTTTCCTTACTGGGAACAAGGGTGTGTTACACGGTGAATCTGTGCATGGAATTAAAACCCCAGCTCGTAATAGAGCCGTGATCACTGGTAGAATGCCGCCTTCTGCCTTTTTACTTAACGGATACTGACGCTTGTGAGGTCTAAAATCGGATTTTGGAGTTATTTTAACCTGTCCTGCTGTTCTTATTAGCCCAATGTCATGTTGCCCACGGGACCATAAGGAGTCTGGCACTGATTGTAACTTTAATTCTTCCTGCGGGGTTAGGAGATATAGTCAGAATGGCCCTCCCCGGGTGGCGTTAGCCTGTCTTCGCTGAGGTGCACTGTTGGTCTAGCCTGGGTGACCCAATTTAGTCTTTGTACCTGAACTCCTTTACATGCCAACTGTTCTGGCATCATTTTAGCCCATTCAGTAACTTTCCTCCCCACCAGATACCATGCCATTTGTTCTTCCCTTGTTACAGAGACATGTGCAATAGAATTATTGCGAAAAAGTAACTGTATATCTTTTGTAAGACTGCATGTAACCGCAGAATTTCCTGCTTTATCCCAATATAGATTTTGTAACAGGATTTTTGTGACCTTGTGTTTAAAGAATTGCTCTTCATATTTGTCGTCTGGTCCTACATACTTTCTGTAGTACATTGTACAGTGTAGTTGTTTAGCTACCACTGGCGGTTGTGTGCCATATTAGATTAAGGCCAAATTAGTTAGCTCATTTACTACATTTTGTGGTCCAGTTTCGACAAGATCATTACTGTACCAGTAGTGTAAATCACCCTGCCCCACCTGTAACATAACATCTTGAATTTCTACTCGTTTGACTAGAATCCCTGATGCAGTCGGCACAGCTGCTATGCCAAACACTTACATTAAATCTCTCCCTAATAAGTTTACAGGGCAAATTTTGGAGATAATGACTCGGAACCTGATAGTTTGGTTAGTTTCAGGGTCCGTGAACCATAAGGGTTTAGATAGTGGTTCTTTATAAATGCGGCCATTTGCTGCCTTGACTAATACATAGTCATCAGAAGTTACATCGGATGGTACTGCAGAATTTTTTAGCAGGGTCCTGGAGGCCCCCGAATCACACAAAAATTCTACATCCTTTCCTTCTACTTGAAGTGTGATCACCGGTTGTGCTTCTAGCTGCATAGTTACAGCCAGCGCTGTTAAATTAACAACCTGATATTCGCCTTCGTCTGAAAAATCAGTCATTTCATTCTCCCATCCTGCACATTCTCCCTTACCCTCTTCGTTTACGTCCTCAAAAGCTTCCTCTTCACTCTGCCTTATTGAGTCTGGCCCATCAGCCTTTTTGTCTGGATCTGATTCACCTCCACCACCATCATATAGTCATGCTGACTCGTGATCCGGGGTGGTTTTAGTTCTTTCAGAAGACCGGCAATCCCTCGCAAAATGTCCCTTTTTACCACATTTGAAACATTCTCCTCTTTTCTGTCTGCCTTCATAATCTTCGGAATGTCCCACATTCCCTCTTCCTCTGCCCCTGCCTCTGCCCCTTCCTCTACCCCTGTTAGTTGGACCTTGCAGTAGCATGTGTCCCATCTTCACTCACCGTAAAGGTTTGAGCTTGTTTCCTTTTCCTTTCTTCTAAATATTTTTCTGCATGTCTTGCATACTCCAGTAAGGGTTGCAGACGTGCCGTCCTATGGTCTATCATATGTTTGTGAATGAAGTTACTGATTGCAGTTTTACATCCTTTTAAAAAGGCATTTTTTAACTGTTGTTCATAAGGTGAATCATTTTTTTGATTGGGTGGTTTGCTTATTCCACTATGGTTATCAAAACACTGGGTAAGTCTCTGCAAATAGTTGTCTACTTTTTCATCGTCTTCTTGTACACATCTATTGATACAGGTCCAGTCTGCCCTAGGCTTCCATTTATCCATAATACGGGTTAGTAAATCCTTAACCTGCTTTTGGTATGAGTCTGAATTGTAGGCAAGTGGTCTATCATTTTCCCTGGTTATGGGGTCCCAGTCCCCACAGACCAGGTGCCAGTCGGGACCCAAAATTTGTCGAACTACTTGCTCCAGCTCTACGGCATTTAGCTTATAACTTTCTATCATGCCTGCGATATCTTCACAAAACTTGGTCATATCTAACCTAGGGTGTGGTATTCCTTCTACAGCTTTTCGAATGTCCTCCCGCGTCCAGGGTCGATAGACTAAAATGGTGGGACCCTGTCCGGACGTACCTGCTTGCGGATTCGCAACTTCTAGGAGGGGATACTCTGTGGATGCCGAATTGACTTTGGTTTCCTTTTGTGTCCACTCTGATGTGTCTATATCACTGTTCCGGAGTTTCAGGGTTTTACCTACTTGTTTTGTCAGTACTACGGGGGGTACAGTTTGATCCTGATTCTCTGTGTCATCTTCCTGATACTGGGGTGGACTAACCATGTCTTTTGTAACTTCGGGATACAAGGGCGGGGCTGTCGGTTTACGACAGGCAACAGATGTCTCGTCATCCTCTTTGAGGACAAAAAACGCATCTTTTGCACTCGAGCCACCATTTCCCTTATTTGAAAATTGTTCCCTATGTCTCTTATTAGCTTCTTCTAACCATTTCTGTGCTTGAGGAAATCCTACCTTTTTTGTTTCTTAACCTTACCTCCTGTGTCCCTGCACAGGTCTCTCACTAGATTTTGACATTCTGATTTATTCAAGGTACCACTAAACCCATAGTCTTTTTTCCATTTTTTCATATATTTCAAGTTTTTCGGATGTAATTTAAACATATATTCCTCATCCTCAGTCCTTTTATTTAAGCAGCCCTTACTAGCACAACAACTGCTTCCTATTCCCATTTTTCTTATTTAAAAGAAAAACTGTTTCCTTTTCCTGAGATCTCTACCGGTCTTTTGTAAAAATTTTAAACAAAAGAAATTCCTTTATGACTAGTCCCTTAAAAAACTTTTACAAATAAAAAAGCTTACCTTACGGCGGATCTTCCGCCCTCGTTCGTCACCGTCCCACGGATCGAATCTAAGAGTGACTGGCCTCTACTTACGACTTCTTCGTCGGAGGTCTTTCCGTTCAAGGGAGCCTGAGATTCGTTCTCCCCTTCCTGTACAGGTTTTTCAGTCCCTCTTATGCGATTTGTACCGTGAAGAGGTGGCCCCACGTTGGGCGCCAGAAATGTCAAAAGATTTTAATACCCTTAACATATACTGGAAGAATCACGCAGCAAAAAGGTAGGCCAAAAAAGAGTTTATTTTACATGCATGGAGACCTGCCACAAAGTTCTTGGTTGTCAGCAGTCTAATTTCTATACACTTTACATGGTTTTTTATACCCTCTTTCGTGCATACACAGCAGCTGGTTACTAGACAAGGAATTTCAGTCAAGGCTATAAATTCACTCACTGGAGCCTTAGATGGTAAAAAGTCAGACACAAGATAAGTTGGTGCCTACATCAAGGTAACATCTATGCACTCCTCCTTGGTCAGAGGTCAGTCCCAAGATAGGCCTGTGCCTGGACCAAAGTAACATCTGTGCATTCCTTTCTGGTCAGCAAATTCCTTACAAGAAAAACAACTCATTTTAGCTTATTTCTTTGCACTCAATGTAGTTTCACATTTTAACCCTTCCTATACAGGATACAAAGATGTTGAACACAAGGATTCTTACTACAGCAACTTTTTACATTTTCCAAAAAGGAAAAGTACCCTTCTCTGTTTGGGCAGGCACCCTAGATAGACAGTTGGACCCACAGGCTAAACCCATTCTAAAGTTAGGTTTAATCCTGCTAACAATGCATGTCAGAGCAGGGGGTTCTATTCTGCACCCTTACCATCCTTTGTTATGTCATCTCAGCAACTTGCATACTCTCAGTTAACTGAATTATAGCCTTAAGAAAAAGTGCCCTGCTATCATTAAATTAATAGCCTTTGCATTTTTACAATTCATACTGAAATGGTTATTAGTAATAGGATTATTTTGTATGTTGAAGACTTATTTACTTTCATTGAACTACCTGACACTTCTTTAAGTAATAATTTAAGTGTTTCTTCATAAAAGTACCTCACACTTCACAGTTCAGTCATTTCTTGGTTTATTACCTATGTTTGCAAACTTTGTTGCAGAGCTGTGGTAGCAGATAAAGGAAAAAGTGCATTCATACTTAACATCACTAGCATTAGCTTCAGTCACTGACAAGACTCTACCCACCTCATATTTATAATACCTGTGCATGCTAGTGAGCCTTTGATAAAGTGATATAGACCCATTTGCTCTCACCCTTTCTAAAGATCCCAATTCCAGTTGTGTTACCTCTATTACTGTCTTTGCTGCTTCTAGTAAAGTTGGTTTAGACTTTGATTTCCATTTTCTAGAAATTGCTTTTTTGGCAGCCATCATAATTAAACTCAGCAAGGCCTTGCTATGTCTAGGCAATTCCGATTCCATATCATAGTTCAAAAGAACCATTTCCTTAGTTTCACAAATCTGCTCATCAGCATTTCCAGCAGAGCAATCTGCAGGGAATCTACCAACTCATTACACTCCTAGAAAATATGTTCCCAGTTACCTCTTTCTTCCCTATCACACCTCCAACATTGGCTGTCTACCAGAGAAAAAATTCTTTGGAGTCTACTTCGGGTATAAAATTCCTATGTAAACACTTCCAAGCAAAGATCCCAAATTGTCTAGATTTTGTTGCATACTTGAGAGACATGCATATATATCCCCCATTGTTTCTGTGTGAATCGCTTATCCAGTCTCTCTTCCCAATCTTTTTTAACCTCCTCTGAGTCTTATAGTTATCGTGCAGCATTTTCTATGCTGTACCAGTTATTCCTTTCTTAATGGCAACCTCTGTTCTATAATCTACTAAAAACTGTACCAGTGATGGTCTTTTGTTTAGGATCCCTCTATTTCTTTCTCTTTGCCTATACTCTGACATCAATCCTTATAGGTTCTTGGCATCTTCCCATTCTATTACCTTTCCCTCTGTACTTATTTGCTCCCAATACCATGGCTCCATTGCCTTCTGCGTGGAGACATGCGTGAATGGGCGTACCCTCGTTGAAGGTTGTGCGTTAGGGCTGGCAACTCAGCACGTAAAAATCAACTGCCAATGATTAGCGGACCGGAGTTCCGCTGTGGCGACCCCTAACCGGGAAAAGCCGAAAGACACAATGACCATGGCTCCATTGCCAGTTTTCTCCAATAAATTCCAGCCCCCTCTGCCTATTGTCTGTATTCCTAATTGCAGTTATCCCTATTGACAGTGTCCTTTCTCCATTCCCATGTTGGCTTGTTCTTAGAATACTTTCTGCACTTTATGAATATAATATTCTGAATGATTATTGTTATTCTCCTTAAAGGTCTAGAGCCGAAATTCCAGTCTCTCCTCGTTTCTTGAGCTTCTTCCCTGTTTCATCATCATCACTTTCCACTGTGAATGATAGATGTTATGTAGTCCAATCTCGCCTTCATTTCTATGTGGGAGGGAAGACAGCAAGAGTCAAGTGGGATAAGCTAATTCTTCCAAGGAGTATTTCAGAGCAACACCTTTAAAGCTCCTATACATATTACAAGCAGAAAACAAGAAGTTATGTACTCACCATAATGTTCAATGTATGTAGTCCAACTTGCCTTACATTTTTACCCTTGGGTTCGGAGCCAAACCTCAGCTCTGACTCGGCCATACTCTAGCTTGAAGTCTTCAATTGGCTCGTGGCTAAGAGGTATCCCATCATGCAACAGGTCCATTCCCCAGATCTTGTTTGCCACTCGTTACGCTCAGATGTAGTCTCACTTTTGGCCATGGCTAAGTATAATTTTTGTAAACTTTTGACTATTTGTTGCTCAAAAAAGCTATTTTCATAGCTACTGTGTGTGGTAGTGGTGTTATAATGCCTTTGTTTTGTTTCTCTTGCTGGTTTTGTGGCCTTATCATTGGCCATTGTTGGTATCCTGTTCGCTTCCCTTCTTCCCACGGGCTAGGCCCATTTCAGTTAGAGGACCTAATCCTTCCCATTGTTCCGTGTGGTCCTTTTGTTTGGTGCCCCTTACTGTTAACTTATTAGTGTTGTCGTGTCTGGCTAGTAGTGTTATCTTGCCTTTGTTTCCCCGGGCTAGGCCATTTAAGTTAGAGGACCTAGTCCTCCCTTAGTCTTCTTCCCGCCGGTTACTAGGCCATTTTTAGTTAGAGGCTCTGGATTCCCACGCGGGGTTTATTTGGGTCTGTTGTGTGTATGTGTTGTTATGTACCTGTGGTGTACTTGTTATTCAGCATTTGAAAGGACTGCTAAAATGTCCAAAGATTCTAAGGAACACAGGCCTTCAGGCTTTAAAAAGTGTGTTGAATGTAACAATAAAATGTCTTTGACTGATGGGCACTCTGTGTGCGTGTACTGCTTGGGGGCTATTCACCTCCAAGAGTCCTGCTTGCTTGTTATTCCTTCAGTCCCCACGTACTACAGGAGAGGAAGAACAAGCTTATTTTGAAAGGACTGCTTAAACACTCCTTCGAGGAAGACTTGGCTAAGCCTTCCAGTGCCATATAGCTAAAAAGGACAAAAAGACTTATAAGAAGCGCTCTCCAGCTCCGTTTGTTTCTTCGGAGCCGCCAGAGAAAATTGCTAGAATAGCTTCTCCTTCTTCAGTTCCATTGCCCTTGGTGCTGACAGAAGGTAGTATATTGACTAAGTCTGTATCGGCTCCCAGCCTTTCGGAGCCGGTCACGGATATTTTGGATCGGTGCCGGTCTCCGGTTATTCAGCCGGTTTCTCCTTTATGAAAGTCTCCCTCTATAGGGAGATCCAGATCTTCAACTATATCTTCCAAGTCCTCGAGAACCCTTTCCGATGAGGATGTTGATAGATTGGTGAAGAAACTGCTTCAGTCATCGGTGCTGGTCAAATTGATTTTGGCTCCTTCCCAGTTGGCTCTGAAGCCCATGGCCGCTTCATCGTTTGTTGCTCCTCTTCCAAGCCTTTCTCGGCCTTTGGAGCCAGAGTTGTCAGTTCCGTCAGGTACCGTTAGGTCGGTTCCAGTAGTTTCACCTGGCGTGTCGGTTTCAATTTTTGCTCCGACCCCCATCGGCTCTGTCCACGGGGTCAAGGGTCCCAAGTTCTCCGGTCGGACCCAAGGAGGAGGGCTCTGATCGATCTTCATCGGTTCCGAGCCTTCCCCTCGGTGCTTTGTCTCGGGTGAGCTTGGACCCGACATCTGCTTCGGACTTCATCTCCTCGGCGCTGAGGGCTAGTACTGTATCCTCTACAGTTAGTCGGCCTTCGGAGCCGGGGGGATCAGCCTTTGAGGTTATGAGGAGCGTGCTGGCCAGGTCGTCAGCTGCATCCTACGGCATCAGTGCTCTTCCCCCTCTGGCACCCATGTCAGTTTCGGATCACCCTCTATCCCTGGACAGAGGAGACCCAAAGCCTCAGGATACCTCCATGAGTGATCTGCAACTTTCTGACATCTCTCCAGAGTTTTTGCCTGAGGAGCCCGCCAGAAAGAGATTGTGTAAGAGGAGACACCTCGACTCACCGGATGAGTCTGTCCCGTCGGACACCGACCTGGAGGAGTCAGAGGGGTCCCCCAAGTCATCTTCTGAAGATATCTCTTTTTTAGATATCCTTGAGATCTTGAAGCAGAGAGGCGGCTGGCCCTCCAAATCCCCTTCTTATGAGGAGTCTGTGTTCCTGAAGGCTTTCGGGTCTCAACCCTCCAACTCTTGGGTTTCTCCTCCTTTCATTGAGCTACTAGATCTTGTCTGTCGAAAGGTGTGGGAAACTCCTGACACTGTTGAACCGGTCCCTAGGAGACCCAGTAAGTTTTTGTCCACCCCCACAGACAAGGAATATCTGATGAAAAGCGTTCCAGTAGATGCCATGGTTGTGGCAGCAGCCACCAAGAAGGAACTTGCTGAAACTTCATCTACTGTCCATCCACCTAACCAGGAGTCCCAGGCCATGGACAGGTATGAGAAGCATGTGTTTACCTCAGTGGCCTTTACACTGCAGTCGCCGAACTACTTGATTCATTTTACAAGGCTCCAGGGAGATCTCCTAAAAAAGCTAGGAGATTCTCTACAGGGTAACGTTTCTGATGCCGTGGCACAGAAGGTCAATGCACAGATGTCTACCCTAAATTCCCTTACCAACTCCTCCATGAGGCTGATCTCATATGCAGCCGATAGAGCAAGTAGGGCAGCAGGTTCCGGAGTTTCTCTTAGGAGACACTTTTGGATTCCCCTGTGTAATTTCGCGGAGGCCTTCAAATCTATGTTCACCAATGCCCCTTTTGGCAGTTCATCGTTGTTCGGAACCAAGGTGAAGGACACTCTCTCTAGGTGTGAGCAGGAAGGAAAAACCCTGTCTGCCGTGGGAGTCTGTTTTTCCATGCCTTCTAGACCTTACTCCAAGGGCCAGAAGGGTGGGAAAATGTGGTTCAGGAAGTTGCAGAGGTTTTTTCAGGATGCACAAAGTGATTCCCCCTCCAGAGGCAGGTGAGGGGGTGGAAATTCAGTTAGACGCCACCCTAGAGGCAGAGGAGGCCCGCATAACCAGGGAGACCGTGATTTCTTTCACGGTTCTCCCTGCCAGCACTCCTGAAAGGAGGCCCAACTGTGCATCTCTGGAGCTGGTCGGGGGTCACATTTCTTTATTCCCAGAAGCCTGGCAAGATGTCACCCAAGACGAGTGGATATTAAAGATAATTTCCAGAGGTTATCATATTCCCTTCTCTTCTCCTCCCCCGCCTAACAAGAGAATCTCAGACGTTCCAACTAGTCACAGGGATTCCACAACTTTAGAGATAAAAAAGTTGCTTTCAAAGAGAGCCATCCAGCCTGTCCTCACAGACCAAGTAGGATTGGGGACTTACTCCAGATTCTTTTTGATGCTGAAAAGAACAGGGGACCTGAGACCCATCTTGGATCTCAGCCGATTGAACATTCTTGTACAAAAGTCCAAGTTCCACATGGTCACCTTACAGTCAATACTCCCTCTGTTAGGGAAAGATGTGTGGATGTGCTCCATCAACCTCAAAGATGCTTACTACCATATCAAGATGGACAGGGCATCGAGAAGTCATCTACGCTTCTGGTTGGGAGCCAGTCATTTTCAGTTTCGTGCTCTGCCCTTTGGTCTCACCACAGCCCCCAGGGTGTTTACAAAATGCATGGCTGTGGTAACGGCACACTTGAGATGTCAGGGATTCCAAGTGTTTCCATACCTGGACGACTGGCTCCTTTCTGCCACCACCAGGCATCTACTGTTACAGACCAAGGACGCCACCATTACACTGTGCCAAAGGTTAGGAATTACTCTAAATTGGGAAAAAATCTGCCTTGTTGCCCTTGCAGCGTGTCACTTTTATCGGTGCTGAACTAGATACAGTGCTCATGAGGGCCTTCTTAACAGAGGAGAGAATTCAGGCTCTACAACAGCAGGTCTGCAACTTACTATCATTGAGGAAGGTCAAGGTGAAAGTGGTCCTCAAGTTATTAGGGACCATGGCTGCCATGGCTGTTAGTTCCCCTTGCCAGACTACACGAGGGTTCTTTAGTGGCTACTTTTCATCCAGTGGTCACTACAGTATCTTCCACTCTCCCATTCTATTCTGATTACGGAGACGTGCAAGCAGGATCTACGCTGGTGGCTTTGTGCCAGCAGTCTCAACGTGGGCAAGCCTTTTGCCCCGTCTTCTCCAGTTGCCATGGTGACCACGGATACCTCCCAGATCAGGTGGGAGGCATTATGTCGGCAGGACAGTCCAAGGCACGTGGCAGGATCATGAGACCCATTTGCATATCAATGTCTTGGAGATGACAGCAGTGCTGTTAGCGTTGCAATCACTTCAGAGCTTTCTCCCTCTAGGGACAACTGCAATCCATGTCAGTGGTATGGTATGTGAACAAACAGGGAGGAAAAAATGACCCCCTTTGCAGAGAGGCACTTCGAGTTTGGCAGTGGGTGGTGTCTTCCCATTGCTTTCTAGTTGCAACGCATATACCGGGGAAGTCCAACGTGATTGCCGACAGGCTGAGCAGAGCTATCCTAATGCCTCACAAGTGGTCCCTGAACAAATATGTTGCGGAGAAGATGTTCTGCAGATGTGGTCAGCCTTGCTGCAATCTATTTGCCAGCCCCCTCAATGCCAAATGCAGTAGCCACTTCTCCCTTATCCCCCCGTAGGGGGAGACACCCAGGGATGCTCTGGTTCACGATTGGCCCTCCGATCTTCTCTACGCTTTTCCACCATTACCTCTGATATCAAAGGTCATTCAGAAAGCACAGTCTTTGGGAAGCAAAATGGTCCTGATTGCTCCACACTGGCCTTGTCAGATTTGGTTTCCCTTCCTTCAACCTTATCTAATGGACGATCCCTGGATTCTGGAACCAGATCTGCTGACTCATATGTCAGGACAGTTCCATCCCTCCATCCAGACCCTCAAGTTGACAACTTGGCTGTTCCAGTTCCATCCTTAGTCAGGCTTCATGATTTTTCCCCAGAAGTGGTCCACATTCTGTCATTTTCCCACAAGCCTTCTACCAGGAAGATTTATTCCAGTAAGTGGAAGAGATTTTCCATTTGGGCCCATGAAAGACATATTGATCCTTTTACAGTGCCTATATCGGCAATATTAGAATTTCTTTCTCAGCTGTTCAGTCAGGGGTCAGCTGCAGCAACCATTAAAATGCAACTGGCAGCGATTTCTACCTTTCACATTGCTAATGAGCCCAACCTTATGGCTTATAGGCTTTGTAGGGCCTTTCTGAAAGGGACATTGTTACTCCAACCTCCAGTTTTTGATCCAGTAATGCCGTGGGACCTCAATTTTGTATTACAGAAGCTCTCCTCGACTCCTTTTGAGCCTGCAGCTATGTGTAACATTAAATTCTTGTCATGGAAGACAGTATTTTTGGTAGCCATAACTTCAGCTAGGCGGGTCTCTGAGCTCCAAGCCTTATCGATTAAACCACTTTATTTGGTGTGCCACAAAGATAGGGTCTCCTTAAGAACCAATCCTTCCTTTGTTCCAAAGGTTGCTTCTGTTGTCAAACCAATCCATTGAGTTGCCTGTGTTTTTTCCTGAATTCTCTAACAAGGCAGAATTTAAGTTTCATCAGCTAGATGTTCATAGACAATTGCGTTTCTATTTACATAGGACTAAAGATTTCAGGAAGTCAGATCAAATGTTTGTCTCGTTTTCAGACACTAGACTTGGGGTTCCCGTTTCTAAGGTAACCATGTCTCGCTGAATTTTCAATTGCATCTCCTTTATTTATGCTTCCAATGGCAAAAAATTACCCTTTAAAGTGAAGGCTCATTCTACACTTATCCTTAGCTGCCACACCAGAGTAATTTTTAATCCATATTCCTAAATACTTCAGTTTATCATGTCCCCATAAATATGGATATTGCTGAATCAATTCATATGTGGTACGTAATTTACCACTATTGCCTTTGTTGTAGCTTCATTAATTTTGTATCCTGAAAAAATGTGGAACTGTCTCAGAATGTCCCCCAACACTGAGATGTCCTTTTTCTGTTTTTTTTCAAGTACAAAATGTCTGGAAATAAAGCCATTTTTTACCTACTAATTATATCCTAGGATTTTCGAGTCCCATTTTTAACAATGGCTGTAAATGTAATGCAGATAACAAAAAGGAAAGAGAACACCCCTGCCTGTTTCATCTGCTCAGATACAACTTATCAGAAGGGAACCCTCGCACTTTGATTTTTGCCACCAATTCGTCATATATATCCTCCTAATTAACCTTCTTATTGTATCAGGAAATGCAAATGTTTCCATTGCCCTACTCATAAAATCCCATCTTACTCTGTTAAATACTTCCTTTGCATCAATACCCATCAGAAACAGTGGCATTTTCTTATATTCTGATTTCCTTTGGCTCATCATTGCTCTGTTAATGTTGTCAAATGTTTGAGTGCCCTCCACAAAACCACATTGATCCATATCCATCAATTTTTGCAATACCTTTGACATTCATTTAGCCACTGTAGTCATAAACCCTGTAATCAGGTTTTAAAATGGACCTGTATGAAGTTGGATCTGATGGATGTTTACTTTCTTCTGGTTTTACAGCCACCACATATTTTTCCCAGGGTGTTGTGCTTCCTGTACTTTTAAAATATTGTTAAACAAAACCTTCCATATCTTTATTATTTTCTTCCCTCCTAGCTTCCATACATCCACTGGAATAATATCTATTCCTGCAGCAGGTTATATATCACTATTTTTATCTCATCTCCTCCTATCTTAACAGTTAATTGTTGAGCTTCATCTACTTCTGACCTTGGTGTATTTAAGTCTTCCATAAATATTTTCATTTGTTCTTTTTGATTTACTCACTTCTCTGCTGTATACAATTTTTCATAAAACTTCTGAAATATCTCTATTTCCTGTACAGGATCTCCGGCAATTTTCTTGTTATAGGCTCCCTAAGTTTGGCAACAACCCTTTCTACTTTCACTTGACTAGGTCATTGTGCCAAGCATTTTAGTACTTAGGGGTTATTATAAAAAACAGTTGCTTAACAGCAATTTTTCTAAACTCATGCATGTTATCCAGACACTCACTTATTTTCTCTTTAGCACTATGCAGTTGCACCTCTTTTTGTTCTCTGAGATTCCCCTTATTTTCTAATAGACCCTCTGAACAATTATTTCTTTTTCTTTTATTTCTAATTTATTTTTAAGCTCCCCTTTCATTTTATCCTACTTAATAGATATAACTTATGGAGTACATTCTATCTTCCCTACTAACTCCCATATATTTTCCAAAACGCATTCTCTAAATTCCTCCTTTTTTAACAGGTAGGTGGGGAAGTGCCAGTGTCTCATCTTTACTTCATTATCCTGCATTTTCATCTTAGTAATTAATGGCACATGATCTGAAATAGTCATTGGATGTGTGTCATAGTTCTCAAATGAATGCATATGTTCCTGTGAAATATAATTTTTGTCTAGTCTAGCTCAGTTATTGTACCTTGGGGAATAATATGTAAATTCTCTCCGAGTTTGTACTACTAAAGTCACATCTTCCATACCAAATATTTTAATAAATTTCTTCAGAAATCTATCCTCTGTTATTATATTTCCCTTTTAATCCCACTGATACATCTCCATTGTTGCAAATCAAATTCCAGTCCCAAGCTATAAGTAACCTTTAAGTACTATTCCCTGCTTTAAGCACCATGATAACAGTTTTATTTGGAATATAAATATATGCTAGTGTAATTCTTATTCCTTGTCAGTACCCCCTTATTAGCACAAATCTGCTATTATCTTTTTTCCACTTACATCACTATATTCTAACAATTAGTATAAGTACTCCTCTTCCTATTTTCCTGATATTCTGCTGAATTTCCATCCTGAAATCCTTTCTTTATCAAATTCACATGATCATTTCTTTCCAAATGTGTGCCCTCTAGCATTGCTATGTGCAGTATGTATTTCTTAATATAATTGAATATTCTTTCCTTTTTGTCTATGTCTGTGAGACCATTCACATTCCAAGATAATAAGGAACTTGTTGCCATTATGATAAGAAGTCATTATTCTCATGGCAGGTTGATCCTTTATACAGTTATTTTCCTGTCATCAGCATTGGAATCTGTCACATTATACATGAACTTTTGTTTAATGAAAACCCTTAAACAAACAAACAAACAAAAAAAAAAAAACAACCAGAAAACCTCCATAACCTGTTAACTTAATGCAAACACTTAAAACTTTGTACATCTTCAAAGAATGAAGTTTAACCCTCCTAACAAGAATGGTTGTCAAAAACAGACAGCTGCAAACTCTGGCTTAATTAACCTAAAATTGAGGTTATCTTTGCCAAGATGCATGCTATGGCCTCTGCTTCTAATTGCACTAATTAGTTTTGGTTCTTTGTCTTTTTTCTCCTCCCAGATCTGAAAAACAATTTGCATACTTTCAGAAAACATTAACATTTAGCCTTGAAGAAACAGTAGCCTTGAAGAAGCTCGTGTCCATGGAAGTGTAAGAGAAAGAAAAAAAATTAGTCCTAAGCTGCAGGCTTTTATAGGCAGGCTACAACATTTATTGCTAAAGGAAAACTTTCATTATATTCAGTGTTCTCTTATTTACTTGTTTCTACTTAAAACTCATTATAGATTAAGTCAAGGGTCTTAACCCAGATAGTCACCTATGAAAAAGTAAGAGAAAACATATCAGCTCTACATATATTATGATTTGTGTACTTTTTCACCCCACCTCAGCAAATCATGATTACAGCCTCTTAACTTAAATATGTTTTTGGTTGGCATCGTAATGCTTATTTCTTAATACTAGAAAAGAAGAAAGAAAAGGGAAATGCATTTGTTTACTTTAGTATCTGTACTACAAACAAGAACAACTAAAATACTTTACTATAAAGCATGCAATTTATATTGTGAAAAGTTTCATAGAAATACTGTTAAGAACAGAAATTGATGTATTTACAGTTGCCTTTTTCCTTCCTCTTCACCATCCCTCAGTCTCCTTCCAAACACTAATTACATGAATAGAGACAAATTCCTTTTAGTTCCCCACAAATTTGACAAAGTCAACGAAAGTCCATTCTTTCTACTTTTTTATAGAGCCACATTTCACAGATGTGACTGATGTTTTACAGTCTCACATGTATTCCCTAATTTCTGTGTTGCTGGTCTTCTTCCTGTTTATCTTCATCTCCCAACCCCAGACTGTGGATCATTTCCAAGATACTCTTGATTCTTCTTGTCAATTCAATGGAAAAGGTTTTATTTGCAAAGTCTCTCTGTGTGCTTTATTATCAGAAGAATGAGAAGAGTCTCTTCTGCTTGATGGCACACTTTTTGTTGAACAAACTTTTGTCTTCCTCTGTAGCCTCATCTGCATCAAAAATTTGCTTTGATATTGAATATTCTGATGACAGCTGGATACAGCAGCATGAATCTCTCATCTGTTTGTCAACACTCCCTGATTGCTGGAATAAATTTGTTTCTGTTCTAGCCGGTGTGCATTGAATAATCATTTTCCTCAAACACAGTACTGTTTCCAACTTTTAATACTTTGTCTTTCTGCCACACTGTTGTCAGGATCACCTTTATCTGCTTGTAGGTGTGCATCTTTACTAATATGGTTCTTGGCTGCTTTTGAGCATACACACATTGTGCCCTTTAAATTAAAAGTTCTTTCTGTTGAATACTAGTCCAGTTGCTTATTTGTGGCTTAATAAAATTAATACAGTCTGTTACTTCTAGTTTCTCTAGTACAGCAGAAAATCTCTGATTTTCTCTTCATGCTCTGTCCTCTAATTCTACCATTTATTCAAACATCTCTTCTTGAGCAGTCCCATACTCAGCCAGACTTTTCTTCATTTTGACCTCTGATTTTGTAGTTTATCAGCTCATCTGAATATCTGTTTAAGGCTTCAATTTATTCCAGCCTGTTTAATTTATTTTAATCAAATTTGAGCACGTATGACTAATGTTATTCTCTAGATTACTGGAAGCCATGTCTTGCACCAGAGCTGGAGCTGGAACTGATTTTTTGCTGAACAGCTGCAGGATTCTTCCCAGTAAGTGTTTTCTCTTCACCTTTTCTTGCTGATTTTCTTTCAGGCTCTAATTTTTTTTGATGGCATCCAGGCAGTTTATGTTTTGAATTTACTAAAAGTGACAGAGTTCCTTGGCCTTTATCTTTCAGTTTCTTTTTTCACAGTGGGAGGCCTAAAGCTAAGCTGTTGATCAGTGCATAGCTATCATAGAAAGTCCAATTGATGTTTTATGTTGACAAAAAAAAAAAAAAAAAACACACACACAAAGCCTTTCTTTTCTTTCCTTTCTCCCAAGACAATGATATTTCTGGTTTCCATATACTTTCTATGCCCTTCTGACTAAATCCTTTTTCTTTAATCAGAAATGTACTTAGTCGGTACTTTTGCAAGCCACTGCTCATCTTCTCAAAGCTGTGACTGTCACACAAGCAGCCCCTAAACATGCTTCATTGGATGATATTTGTTAAAGGAAAACTCCGGGCTCGAGCACTATACGACTCAACTGCAAGTGTTTCTTTATCCCTGTAAACTCATCCCAGCCACCTGTGGTTACCAGAATGCAACAAGAAGTTAGTTAGTTCTACATATCTCACTTTTCCTAGCATAGTGCAGGAAACCCATCCCCCATTCTTTAGTATCACATCCTTTGAGTTGGAATAGGTCTCCCCAGTCGTGACGTACCTTCGACACAGTCAAATCAGTAGTTCCCTCTTCTGCTGATCCACCCACACTGTGATGTTGCAGTTTATCAGCTAATTATAAAGGTTTGCATTACTTTGTTGTGGAACTCTATATTTCATCCACTGTTTCTTTCCGGAGTAAAAGCAGTATTGGATCAAGAGTTTCCTCCAGCTAATCTGCAGGCAATGTCCACAGAGAAATACATTACTTGCTAACTGTATGGGTAAGTACGCTACATACAAATTTCTGCCGCAAACTAATTGTTATGCCTTGTTGTGGGTCTGTGCTGCAAGGCTCACAGTATTTTCCTGGTTTTGTTTTACCATAGGTTCTTTCACTCCACGCTGTCTCCAATCACCATGCTGCAGTGTGTGCATGTATGTGTATGAGTGTTTCTGCCTGCATGTGTGCTAGTGAAGCATGCCTGAAAGCAGTGTGTATGCGTGAATATTGAAAATTCTGGCTTTGACTGTGTGTGAATGTTAAACAGACCATGCCCCGAGTGTATGAGAGAGAGAGTTGCCCAGGTATGAGAAAATTAATAGTGCATGTCTGAAACCAGTATGGCTCAGTGTGTCTGTGTGTATGAGAGATGGGGAGGAGGGGGGGGGGGTGTTACATGCATCTGAACATCTGTGAAGTCTGCTCAAAAAAAAGAGCATCCATTACTTTTTTTAATCCTTTCACTGCTTTTTTCATCCATTTAGCTGCTCGGTATAGATCTAACTGTAATAAGCCGATCGCTTACAATGTATCGATCGGCTTATTACACTCAAGTCCTTTTTATTTTTCCCGGGCTCTAACTGAGGAGGTGGGGTGCTGCCAATAGTTGTGCCATGCATCTGTTTAGTGTGCCGGAAGTAAGGAACATCCAGTATTTTTTTTTCTCTAGAATTATTTCCTCCTTTCATTAAATGCTTCTGCCACTGAAATTTTTCTGCGCCGTTTTATCCTTCACTCATTTTTTTCAGCCATTTAGCTGCGCCGTATAGATCTAAATGTAATAAGCCAATCGTTTACAATATATCGATCGGCTTATTACACTGAAGTCCCTTTTTTTCCTTTTTTTTTTTTTGTTCTCTTGCTGAGAGGGTGTTGTTTCGTAACTATCAACTTTTGCCCCCAACTTGCAGGACAATATGGACGTTCCTGCAAAAAGCTGTAGAGTCAAGTGGTTTTCAGGTGGTGGTTTGCTGTGTGTATGTATGTGTATGAGTGTGATTCTCCTGATTGCATGTGGATTCGTGAATGCATGCGTGAAGGCAGAATGTCTGTGTGTGTGTGAATGCAGAAGAGACTGTGTAAGCATGTGTTTGTGTATGAGACAGCGATGAATGTCTGAGGGTGTGTGTGTGTGTGTGTGTGTGTGTGTGTGTGTGTGTGTGTGTGTGTGTGTGTGTGTGTGTGTGTGTGTGTATTGCAGAGAGCGATGCATGAGAGCATGAACAGTGCATGCGAGAAAACAATGTGTGTGTCTGTGTGAATGCATAACATGCTGTGTATGCTTGAATGAGAGAGAGTAATGCAGGAGAGAAAGAACGCAAGTGCTTGTGTGAAAGCAGTATGTGTGCCGGTGTGAATGCAGAATAGGAATTGCATGCGTGTGTATGAGAGAGACTAGGCGATGTTTAGGATACTGAACACTGCGTGTGTGAAAAGCAGAATGTGTGTGTGTGTGTGTGTGTGTGTGTGTGTGTGTGTGTGTGTGTGTGTGTGTGTGTGTGTGTGTGTGTGTGTGTGTGTGTGTGTGTGTGTGTGTGTGTGTGTGTGTGTGTGTGAATGCTGAACAGACTGTGTCTGTGAGTGTATATGAACGAGAGAGTTGCCAATGGTTGAGAAAATGAATGATGTGTGTCTGGAAGCAGAATGTCTGCGTGTGTCTGTGTGTATGAGAGATGGGGGGGGCATCCATCTGCCCATTTGTTTAGTCTGCACGAAAGTGCACCATCGTCTCTTTTTTTATTTTTAAAGTTTGCATCAGCCACTGCAACTAAGAGCATTGGGCTGTACATAGAAATGTAATAAGCCGATCGCTTACAATGTATCGATCGGCTTATTACAGTGAAGTTCTTGATTTCTTTTTTCAGTAGCTCTTGCTGAGAGGGTGTTGTGCTGGATCATGCCACAACTCTCAACCTCTTACAACCAAAAATCTGGACAATGCCACAAATATTGGGGGGGGGCAAAGCCTGACATAATGGGGGAGAGGCCCAAAAATAGGGACAAATTTTAAATGTTCTTCTGATACACTTAAAAAGTTGCTAGAATAACAGGATTTGTGATACCATGTATTTTCTGAAGGATATGAAGTTTGAAACTCAAATGCATGTCATTATTTAGTGACTGTAGTTCTAGTATCATCGCAGTGATTTGTCAAACAAATGGAATTTTTATGAACAAGAAGTGTGTGTGTCTGTCTGTATCTGGCTGTGTGTACCTATGCAGCCATGTGCTTAATTTATTTGAAAAGGCATTCAACCATAAGCCATTTTGCATAATTTGTACACTATAGTCTCTTAATTCCACCGTGGAAATGATTATGTTTTTATATATTTATTTATTCTTTTTATAGTGTATGGTAGACAGTACCAGAATGTATTTGTAGTGGAAACTTGTGTGGGTAAAACAGTAGTACTAATTCCTAATGATATTTTCTACTGTAGATTGAACTGCACTGTCTTGACCTAATTTCTGGGCCACCTACATAAAATGTAAACGTTATCACAATCTGAATAAATACAGTCCTCTTAGTACAAAACTTAGATTATAGTTCCTGTGGAAATCAAAATCTGCATCACAAGTGACAATGGAAGATACCATGCATGTGCAAGCTGCAGACAGCAGAAATGTGTTCACAGGCCCAGGCTGAAGGCTGCAGCATGGAACCAAGATGTTTAGGTCCACATTAGCCTACCACAATGTAGAGTTTCATGCCACAGTCTGTTCACAATTACAAGCATGAAGGTGTCAGTAGCTTATTAGGCAGCGTACATGTTTATGGTGCTGGAATATCTAAAGCTGTGGGTTCCATTCCCACACCAGGCAGTTGGACTAATTGGTAATTACTGGCAATGTAGTGCAGCTTAAGAGGGTGCTACACTAATTTATGCTCCATGCTTTGGATGAGATGCTAAACTGAGGTCCTCTCCACCTGCGTTTGTGATACCTCTAGTGAATGAAAAAGATCCCACTGCCAGTGCCTTCCATTCTGTTTATATTTCTATAATATGTACAGCATTTATGATACTTTCAATATTTTACATTTCACTCATTTTAACATCTTTCATTCTATCCCCCATCCTTTTCTCCACAAATGTCTTTTTATTTCAGCCTACACATCTTCATAATTCCTATTTTCATTATAGAGTTCATTACATCTTCCATTCCAAAACACCCATGATATCACCATCAGTATTTTATTCCATTTGTCAACTTCATGCTTTTCTTTTTTTATATTTATCATACAATATTATATCCATCCTTATCTTTCAAAAACCTTCTCAATTATACTATTTTTTTCCAAAAAATGTCATTCTTTATACAAACCAAAAATGAATACCTTGTAATTTCTTCTTCATTACAATCTTTACATTTTCTCTATTCAATTGCTTTACATTTCATACCACTTTTTACAGGCAAATTATCCAATAATAATTTCTGAAAAATCTCCAGCCTAGTAAAATGTTTAAATATTTCCCCTTCTATTATTTATTCCTTTTTTAACCTCATCCTTCTGATCTTTCCATGTATATATTATCTATTTCTCCATTATCATGTTATACAATTCCTATTATTTTTTAACTTTATCAGTTGTATTGTCCATGAGTGAATCTTATTATCATACTCTTTTTCCATCATCTCCTTCTTTTTACTTCTTTTCTTTCTCTTTTCATTTTTCCATATCTCCATATTTCTCATACAGTATTTCCCTAAAAAAACACTTTCCTCCTTCATATTTCTATACCCAAAATGGTGTATAGACACCAAATATACAACTAGATTTTTTTAATTTAAATATCCTTCTTTTTGTTATGTACAATTCGCCATGTAACTGGATTGAGTCTTTTTTAACAAGAAACATCTTCAATAAATTATAACTTGTGACATAGGCAATCATACATTTATATAGATGAAAACAAACCATTTTGATATAATTTTAGTTGCAAACATTATGCATCACTTATAATCTACCCAATCATTGTCAGTCAAACATTACATAGCTAATTCAATCCTGCCCTCTTCATCCTCTTCCAAAACAAGTATTGTACCCACAATTCCCAATTTGTTTCTATGTAATTTGCTCCTACCTTTATCTGAAGATCTAATTTCCAGTTGTTTCATCTCTGTTACTATATTCACTACTTCTAGTTCAAGGCCTTACTGTGTCTAAGCAATTCTAATTCTGTATCATAGCTTCATAGGTGTGTACTAGACTATTGGCCCTGGAGCCTTCACAAGCCTCACCCTTAAAAGTGCCCTGGCATAGTGCTGCCCGACGTTGGCTCCCATCGCCTCTATCCAGTAGCGCCACATGATTGATCATAGCTCAAAAAAAATCATTCCTTAGTTACGCCAAACTGGATTGAGTCTCGATCCCCTAAATGTTTCTAGGAAAAATATATATACTACTCAAATATCCCAACTTTCCCTGTGTGTGTGTGTGTGTGTGTGTGTGTGTGTGTGTGTGTGTGTGTGTGTGTGTGTGTGTGCACGCGCGCGCATGCGAGCATGTGCGTGTATGTATGTTTCTATATATGTATATATATGTATATGTATATGTATATATATATATATATATATATATATATTTTTTTTTTTTTAGCATATAAATCTTATTTTAAAACTATAAGTTTTCCACCAATTAACTTCTTAATTTCATCCAGAATTTCTGTCCATTTTTCTTTTATGATTTCTTCATTATCACCTAACACAGCCTATATTAATCTCTGGTCTGAGAAATCTAGTCTTTCTACCTCACCTGCACTTCTTTCATGTCACCTGAATACATCTGCTTTCTACTTTTTCCTGGTTTCAAGTTTCCTCATTGCATCACTTCTTTTATCACCGTACATCATGTATTATTCTTCCTTTTTCTTTCCTTACCTTACAATTTAAGCTCCCAAGTATTCCTAATGAATTGTTTACTATCATATATTTTTAGTTCGTCAAACATGTTTGACTATCTGATATGTTTGTGCATGCATATATTGTTATTACCCTTACATAATTTTCAATTGTTCTCAAATCACATACCATCACTCTTCCTGGTATCACAGTTGTTACATCCAATCATTTTATTTCACCCTCTCATTAACATCCATAACCAAGAACATGCTTCATATCCTGCTGACCTTGTAATTGTTCCCGTAGAGGTTCATTTTCTTTTCATTTTTTATGTAACACACCTTGTATCCAGTAAAAATAATACACCTGTGTTTTTCTTCTTGCACCATTCAACAACCATTAAATCTCTTCATTTCATTTTGTTTAGGATTTACATTTAGTCCCATAATACCTAAAATCATCCTTTTCCCTTTTTTGTGTCTTTTTTGTCCTGTTCTTATTTTTCTCTTTCTCCTTCTCGGCTTCCCTGCAAAAGATTTAAGTTCTTTCTGCTCTTGTTATTCTCCTTTTTCTGAGTCAACATCTTCCTCTTCTTCACTTGAAAACCAGCCATGCTTATTTTTTGTTTGTAGTCAAATCTTTTCAAGTGTTATTCTTTCCCCTTGCTGTTTTTCTTCACACTGAATAATATTTCTCACTTTCTTCCTCACTTAAATCAGCTATTCCACTTTCTTCCTGAATATTGTTAACTTCACATTGTCTTTTCCCTCCAAGTTCTTTTTCCATGTACCCTTTCATTTTCTGTTACTGGCCATTCAAACTAAATATGGCCATACTCATTACATATCCCACAAAAGGTTTAGAGTTCCTAGCAATATAGCCTTAATTCCCACATTGCTCACATCTTCATTTGTGCATTCTTGAACAAAATGCCAACATCCAGGGTCCACTATGTATAATGTAAGCCTGCCTGGAAAGAACTATTGTATGAAATATCTTTTGATTGTACATCTACTACTGTATAAAATTGTTTGTTGTGGAGCTTTTCTCCCCGGGCCTCCGCTGTAAATGGACCTAGTTCCAGTCTGACTTTCCTGGTAAACAAAAGTAAAATAAATAAACATTTCTCCCCTCTTTTTCTGTCAGTACATGTTCTTGACTAGGTCAGAAGCATGTTAGCAGAGTATGGCTATTACTTATGAAGTATGCAGATTTCTGATTAGACACACAAATACTATTTTGACATATGTATACTGTTGATTCATCAGGTTAGAAACTTATATTTGTAACTCCCTCTGCCATTTTGGATTACTCCACCTGCCATTGATAGACCATTAACACAAACTTTATGTCCATCAATAGTTACTGAGAAGGCAACACAGGTTCATAGGTGGTTACTAGTCTAACTATCCTGAAAGGCTTTTTAAGCTAAACCATCATTCCAAAATATGCTTGGCAGGTTATAATACCACTCCTTTTACAGAGATTATAACTTGGAAGTGAGTATTCAAGCACTTACAAGCTTCCTCTTTCTAATAGGGATATAGGTGGCATACCAGAGTTAAATTGACAATTATCCATCCACTGATCCAAGTTGTCCAAGACTAAGTGCAGGCAGGAGCTATGCTTCACATGGATGGGAAGCCTATTCCTGAGGAGGGTAGTCTTGAGACATATACCTGTCCCTCCAACATGTCTTATTTAAGTTGTAGACTAGGTTCAGGACCCTACATCAGGTGTTTCTGATGCTATTTGTTTTATATATGTGCAAAAGGTCCATAACGGCTGGATCAGAGACAGCTTTGGAGGTCAGGCATGCACCACCCCTCACCAGTGTGTAGGACACCAAGTACAGGGATAAGGCTTGGAGGTGGTCTGCATACGACATGTTTTCTACACCATGTATTCTTTTTGCAAGAAACCTCTGAGGATGCTCAGATGTTGCATATACATACTCAAGTACTCACTGATAGTTCCACTGTACTCAGCTCTCATTGGACCAATGATATCTTTGGACCTGGATGGCATACTCGAGCATACAGGTTGAGCAACACAGAATGAATTTCTTACTACAGTCAGTAGACACATGGTAGTCAAAGACCTAGTCACTGTCTACATGCATTCCCAAATCCCTGACCCGAGTGTTAACTCTTAGGGGTGTATTATCAATATTGTAATTTCCAGGGCTGGTCGTCTTTCTGAAAGATACTATTATGCAGTTTTAGCATTGAGTTTTAGACTGTGAATCATGCACCACTAATTAGCATGTATCAGGCTTTCCTGTAGGATATTTGTGTCATTGGTTGATTCTGTGATTCTGCTTAGTTTGCAATCATCTCCAAACTTGGTCAGCTGGAGGCCATTGATGTAAGTCCCTTGACTTCAGAGAAGTAGACATCAAAAAAGAAGTGGCCCCATCAGTGAACCCTGGGAAATTCCACTAGCTGCTGGCTTTTTTGTGGATATAGACTCAGCTGTCCTGACTTTTATGTCCTATCTATGAGCTTGATGGTTACCCAGTGAGTCACATAGGGGGTCTATACCTAGTTTCATAAGCATGTCTACAGAGTGTCTACAAAGGGGTGTTGTGTTGAATGCTTTGGCCAAGTCGAGGAGACAGTATGCACCATTTTGCCCTCATCCATTGCTTTGGTGACCTTTCCAAAAAATCTACCAGGTTAAGTAGGTATGTCCTGCACTTGAACAGACCAAACTGGGTTGTATAGAAGGCTAGAAGGTTTTCTCTGTTGTTTATTGTGTCAATGATTATTCTTTCCAAGGCTGTATGTGTGAGACTAGTCAAGCTTATGGATCGGTAGTTTCCCAAGTCCAGGGATGGCACTCCCTTGTCAGAGGCATAACAGTTGCACTTGGCATTCAGGTACAATTGTTGCAGCGCTTTGGCTTTGAAAAACGCATTGAGGACATATTCCTTACTGATAGCTGAAGGACCTGTAGTTGGTGGTATTTCGTGAGTTGTGTCTGGGGGAGGAAAGCAGGGTAAATTCGGACCTGAGTTTATCAGCCATTAGATTTGCTGCATCTTTAGAGAAATACGGGCTTTTAAGCCTGTCTGTCTATGGCTGATTTTTGAGGCCCTGGATTCTCCTGGTGATGAACCTCTGATGGTGTCCTGGTAAAAGGAGGTTTGCAAATATTTATGTAAGGGCGTATCCTGGTTTTGCAAGGGAGACTCTGGGTTAGGTCTGATTAGTATGTTGTCCGAACTTTCTTAACTTTATTTCCCATATCAGCTTCCTTCCCTTGTTTGGATGTTGTACTTTTCGTGTGCTGCACTTTTTGCTTTACTTTTCAGTTAAATGCAGGGTACTCAAAAAGTTAGCATAGTCTCATCAAGGAAATCAAAACAAATTAGAGAGAGGAATCTGGCAAGTTGTGAGCTGCAGACTGAGCCATGGCAGCCTCTTCTTACAATCTTCTTATCTAGATCCTTAATGTTTATATGAACCACTAAACATTCAATGGTTCTCATTGTCTGTATAAATCAGCATCCTCACCAAATGTTACTGTTTTTTCACAGTCTTGATTTCTCATACTGGGCCTTTACATAAACTTGTTCTACAGTATCTATCTACCTCCCTTATATACTACACTAATTTGCATAAATGCTTGTATTTACTTCTTTGCATTATTGATTTATTGATTTGTACTTGTAGTGTGTTCTTGTATAAAAAGAGTCACATTGAGAGCTTTTCTCCTCATGACTCCAGTGAAAGTAGATTCTTCCCAGTTGGATACTTCCAGCTAAATAAATAAAAATGACTCACTGAATGAATGACTACACGTTGTTCTGATTTCTATGGGTTACATCTGTGAGCCAGTTTGCAACCCACCTAGTGATAGAGGGGTTGGTGCCTGGCTTAGTGAGCTTTTCTATGATTCCAATGTTTAGTTAGTACAGCTGAGAATTGGATGCTGCAGTCCTCATGTTACTGAAGGCTGTAACCCTCCTAACTGATGTTTTGTGCAAAATTCACAAATTTCCTTCTTAGTTTTGGAAACACCATAGCATAACTTGTAATGTAACAATATGAAGAGCTCTATTTGGCTAAGTAGTGTCGGTTGCACATTAACAACCCAACAGATGAGCAGTTTAACATGATTGAAAATATGCACAAAGACAGGAGTGGCTCAAATCAAAATTACTAATGCAGATAAAGGAATATAGAGTTGCTAAATCATTTTCTTTGGAATTTGAGAAGATGATAGTAAGTTAAAAAAAATGCATCAGTTATATGCATAATGCGAGTGATACTTAATTTCCCAAAATATACAGTAGCCACTCTCCCAAAAAAAACAAGTCTTTCACTGCATGGCATGGACTGCAAAATACAGTGAGTTTTCAGTACATTCTTTTACTGTGCCATTATCATGGAGTCAGGTTTGCAAATTACTGTTTCACTGTAATTTAAAAAAATATGGAGCGGAGTAGAATGTCAGTAAATTACAGAAACTGCATGTCACAAGACAGCTGTTCCTCAGAAAGAAATGGGAAAGTAAAAATAAGTTACATAAAAATGTTTTGTAGACATAATTAGGGGTATATCAAAAGTCACTATTAATAAAACACACTGAAATAATCAAGAATTTTCTGAAACGTACTTCGAAAATATTAATTTGAAATTGTTTAAATAAATCTTTCTGCTGCTAATTCTTACTGCAGGCAGAGGGGAAGAAATTTAGATTGGAATTTCCTTCCTTTGTATTCTAGCTGTCAATTGCAATTACAATTTTAACACCTCTGTAGTAGTGTGGGGGTAGGGACTGTCAATTCAGGTTGGACTACAAACGAACACTGAGAACAAAAGCCTCCAATTTAGTTACTTCTCTGCCTGCAACTGGATAACTTAAAAGTATGGTGTAAAGCAAGCCCTGAGCAAAACATAAATGAGGGTGATTAGCAACAGGAAAGAAGCAGCCCTGTTACAGAAGGAATACAAACTGACAGTGAGTCACACATTTCCCATTATATGTCAATGGCTTGGGAATTCACAGTTACTTCCTTATGTCTGGCATGAGTCATAGAAAGAAGACTTGAAATGCTTTATGGGAAAGAGAAAGGCTTGGAGGAGAAGAAGATCACGTTGATATATCAAGCCCCATCGGTAGCCATGTTGTGGTAAACATGATAAAATTACAATTATACCATGACCCCCCCCAAAACGTGCACGCTGATTGGCCAGCGTGCACATTGTAAATCGAGTTATACTAATGGAAAAAGGTCCGTCGCCCGGACTTTTCCATTAGTATAACTCTATTATGTTAAATGGGTTTAACATGGCGAGACAGCTTTAAATAAGCAACGGAGATCTCCGTTGCTTATTTTAGCTGTCTCGCCATGCTAAACCCATTTAACATAGCGAGGCAGGTTTAAAATCAACGGAGAAAGCAAGATCTCCGTTGCTTTTTTTACTGTTTCGCTTTGTTAAATGGGTTTAACATAGCGAGACAGTTTTAAAATAAGCAACGGACATCTCCGTTGCTTATTTTAAAACTGTCTCGCTATGTTAAACCCATTTAACATAGCGAAGCAGTAAAAAAGCAATGGAGATCTTGCTTTCTCCGTTGCTTTTGCCCAGCTCTGATGTACGCGCAGGCGTGCAGTACATCAGAACTGCCGATGCCAGACATCTGCGGAAGGGCAGTAAACAGGCATTATACTATGCCATTATTGAAGAAAAGTAATAGTTTCTTTTCTTAATAATGTCATGGTATAATAATAACCATTCTGGTGTGGGTAATGCTGTATTTACGGTTGGCTTTGTTTGGTCCCTTGAAGCCCTCGACCAAACCACGCCAACCGTGGTAATCAGCATTACCCACCCAGCGTGTTATTGCTATATTATACCATGATCCCCAACGCACGCTGATTGGCCAGCGTGCGTTAAATCGAGTTATACTAATGGAAAAGGTCCGTCGCCCGGACTTTTTCTATTAGTATAACTCGCTTTTTAAACATGTCGCTATGTTAAATGGGTTTAACATAGCGAGACAGCTTTAAAATAAGCAACGGAGATCTCCGTTGCTTATTTTAACTGTCTCGCTATGTTAAACTCATTTAACATAGCTAACATAAAAAGCAACGGAGACCTTGCTTTCTCCGTTGCTTTTGCTCAACTCTGATGTACCGCAGGCGCAGTACATCTGAGCTGCCGCGATGCCAGACATCTGCGGAAGGGCAGCAAACAGGCATTATACTATGCCATTATTTAAGAAAAGTAACAGGTTCTTTTCTTAAATAATGTCATGATATATAATACGCCTGGGTAATGCTATTACCCACGTTGGCTTTGTTTGGTCCTCGGGCTTAACCGGGACCAAATCATGCCAACCGTGGGTAAATTTAGCATTACCCACACCCAGGCGTGGGTTATTGCTATAATAAAGCACTTAGAGTGATTGTGAGGTGTTAAAATAGGTCTGGAAACAAAGGTAGACTGAAAAAAAATTTTTTTTAGTTCTAGGGTGGAGTTTTCCTTTAAGACATGCTTAGGACATGTATATTTTTGCAAGATTTTGTAGATTGTCTCTACTGTCTGATCTTGTCTCTTATTTGGAGCTGCATTTTTTAAACATCTGTATTAAAGATAACATGTTTTTAAAGTAACATAGATATATAGAAATAAAAAAGAAAGAAAACTATATTAATATTTCCTGTTATTTTAATTGCAGTATGCTTTTTTATCAGTTTTTATTCTCTCCAAAATTATATAAATTACTTCTTTACCTTAAATTTCACTCCTCTGCTTAAACACTGTTTATGTGTTGTGTATTTCTGTATTATCTATTGTTCCCACCAGTTTCATTTATTTCTATGTATTTTGTCATTCCCTTTTCTAAAGATTCCATGTCCAGTTCTTTTATCTCCTTTACTAAAGGTGGTTTAGAGTTTGATTTTTTTTTTTTAGCAGCAGATAGCATTAAACGTAAGAAGGCTGGTTACATCTGGGTAATTCAGATCCTATAACACAACTCAAAATAATAATTTCCTTAGTTACAACCATTTGCTTCCCCAGCATTTCTAACAAAGTATTCTGTTGATAATTTTTAAAATCTGCCAATTCATTACATTGCCAGAAAATTAATGTAGAAAGTCCCCTCCAGACTCAAGTAGAACAGTACAAGATAGTCCAGGGGAGAATTTGAGGCTGCCATGTCCACTTATTTAGATTTACTGTGAGGGTGGCAAGCATGATACTCTGCTTGACATTTAGTTGAAGTTTGCTTCAGATGTGGGGAATACATTGAATACAAATCTGAATGAATATGAATATAAAATGAATATGGGTATGAACGTGTCATAACAATTTGTCTTCTTTATCTGTTAATGAAGGTTTGGTTCCTTTAACTGTGATTTTGGAGAATCATTTGTTCTGTGAAGAAAAAGGAGGTCAAGGAGACTGAGATCTTTCATGGCTCAAAAGGATGGACACAGGTCACCATGGAGAAATCTGTAATAGACCTGTTACATGGAGAGGGTTGTCAGTCTTCCCAAATAACTAGTGGTCTTAAGGCCATTTATCTTTTCAGTTAGGAATCTCTGAGTTCTATCAAGCCGAATGACATTTTCAGACATTTACATGTTAAAAGGAGTATTATATTCAGTAATAGGTCTAATACAAAATTTGTAAAGGGGACTTGAGAATCCTTTGGTTGTAGATGAGACGCCTTTGGAAATTAGATAAGCCCTAATTCATTTTCTCAAAGAGTATACAACTGTCATATAGTGCAGCATTTGTGTTGTGATTTACACATGGTACTGAACACTTTTTTCATGATGTACTTTTGCACAAACAGGTAGAAAGGTGCTATTGGGACACCATCCCAGCTCATTTAGATTAGATGGTAGTCAGTAAGAAGTCTGTGGTTTTCTCTCTCTCCTGAAAGAAAAGTGCTATCATGGTAAATTTACTTTTTTCTTTAACTAGTCTCTGTTGCCATACATTCATTCCTGTAACTAAACCACTAGCAAATTATTTGTCTTAAATCATTGTACCACCGGCTATGGCCCTTTTCTGTCATTACTGTTTTTTTTATGTTCTTTTAGAAGAGAAAATGTTTTAGTTGCTAATGCTTTCTGGTTTTAATTTGCAGGGAAATCGCTGTATGTTGAAAGGCTTCATGAAGAGCTGAAACGTCTTTACCCAAAATACTGTGGCAAGCTGGCAAGAATAAAGCTGGTTGAATCAAAGATCAGTTTGGATCGGCTGGTGAAAACCCTTTTCTCGTGCAGTGATTTACAGAACAATGACAAGCCAGCTATAGTGCTCATAGATGCTACACCGGTAGGCTGAGATGGCTGTTACCTTAATGTGTGCTGTCTTTTTTACAAAGAATTATATTATGGTAGGAGACTTTAGAAAATTATAACTCCATTAGGGTTTAGAGGTTTACACATTTCAAGAGAGACATTTCCCTCAAATAATAAAGTGCAATTCAAAGACTATGTAGTAAAGCTGGAACTGTATGTGTGTAGTTTGAGTGCCAGGAGTTAGGTGGGATTTCAAAATGTATTGCTTCATTGAACGAGTGTTGTGAGACACAGACCAAATTAATTTCAGTAATATATTGGCAAAACCAGGCTTGGGCACCAGTGCCAGCAGCATAGTGGAATAAATCTCTGATTACAGCCCAGGCGACCTGAGTTTGTTGCACAATAGGGATGAGTGGTCCCATCCTCAGAAGGGAGAGAGGGGTGGATCTGGCTGCACACACTGCTACCATCCCTTAAAAGAGAGGTTATTACACAGGGGGGTAGTCTGGAGGTAGGCCTTAAGTTCACCAAGCCACTAATGGATGGTCAGCACAAGTGTTCAGAAGTATACACTCAGTAGGAGAGAGTATTGAGGATTACAGTGATCATGTGGTTCACTTTTGCCCTTCCTTTGAGGGAGAGGGGTTAGACCATTTAGAAAAAATACTGTCATTGCTGGGTTGCCAGCAAGAGCACAGATCACCTTTATGACTTACTGTGATGCCCCTCCTTAAACAGTTATTGCCTTGGCTCCAAGTAGAATCCCAGGAGTAGAGACTCAAATGGGCATTGTCCAGTACAAAGAAAGCTTGATGGTCGGCAGTTATAGAGCCAAAAATAACAAAGTTGAAGGCTTCTGAGTATAGATGAAACAGGCATAGTGGAAAGGAGAAAATGGTCATAGTGGTGTCAGAGCAGACTGATGCATTCTGAAGTATAAAAATACTAATTAGACATAATTTAAACAGATCATGCTGAAGAGATAAAATATCTTGTTTTACTAAAACGCTCTGTTATGTCTGTTTATTACTACTGTAAAAAATGGAATATAGAAAAATTATTTGCCGGCAACAGATTACAACTTAGTACTTCAGGATCTATGGTTTTGAAGTAAGTATTACAAAGTCTTATTAGATATGTTGTATCTTTAAATCATAGGGATGAAAGAAAAGGTTTTATGTCTTGCAATATGATGGGTATTGGGAGAAGATGCTATAAAAAAGAGTAAGGTGTGGAGAGGTTGTTAAACATTAGACTGGATAATAGGGGGGAAATTGTGGTACATTTGGGAGAGAAAATAATTAGTGTAATGGATATAGACATGGACAAATTAAAGTAGGTAATTGAAAATGAATGTATCAGCATTTAAGTTTATTTAAATAATAGGTAAAATGTACACCATTACCATATCGGAGAAAGAACAGTCTTGAGCAGGGTATTAATACACAAATATCACATGGTAAAAAACAAAACTGAGTGCAGGAGCAATTACAAGGAGTTAACGTTTTACTTTTCTCTTAAGTATAGTTTAAAAAGACTCTTTTAGAAAGGTGGGGGAAAAAGATAATGCAACTATATGTTTGTGTGTATGTGTCGGGGAAGAGAGAGAGAAAGATAGCTGGACAGTGCACACCTCCCATCTTCTTTGCTCAATACATCAGGGTATAAGGAGCATGAGTGTTTCTATCAGCATGGTCTGTCTGAACAATAAGAAGTATGAAGCAGTAACATAGCAAGAATATGAAGCAAAAGCACAGACATTCTGCAAAATCAAGGACAGTTGAGAGGCATAGGGGGTTGCAAAGCCTTTCACTGTATGAATTGTTATTGTCATTCATTTGATCTCAGTGAAACATCTGAGGTGTTTTCGGTCAAGAAAATAGTTGTAATTTACTGAACACATTTGTGTGTGTGTGTGTGTGTGTGTGTGTGTGTGTGTGTGTGTGTGTGTGTGTGTGTGTATGTGTGTGCGTGTCTGAATGGCTGTGCTTTTGTACGTGTGCATGTGTATGTGTGTGGGTTGACATTAAATAGTTACACAACTTGTATTTAGATGTAAAATACTTCCTCCAACATTTGCTAATCTTACAGCATCTTTGGAACATTACTCAGAGAAGCTATTTTACATAAAAAATATAAAACAAGTATATACTAAAAATATATAACATTACATTTGTACTTTAGCAACTTAATTGACAAACCAATAAAAATCAAGAAATGAACATAAAATAAGCAGATTGCAAAAGAAAACATTTTTGAAACATTACAGAAAAACTATTTTACATCAGAAATATAAAACAAGTATATAATAAATATATGTGTGTGTAAATATAATAATTTAATAGATAGTCCATTGTCTAAGCGCAATAATGCCCTCTAAGGTGGGAGCTATCGTGGAAATAATAGACATTCTAGGGGTGTAGATGCCCTCCAAACACCTTTGGGTCATCCATTATTTTCTCTATCAGGCATATTTTCTTGCTTATTCATTCTTACAGTTTGTTAACTGGGTAGCTGCACTAATCCAACGATTATTTTCAGCCATGACCTGGTCCAAAGACACGTTTAAGTAACAATAAATTTGTACTTTAGCAACTTAATTGACAAACCAATAAAAATGAACAAGAAATTAACCTAAAATAAGCATATTACTCATGCAGAAAACAAACAGCTTAGGAAAACAGTCATAAAACACTAGTATACTGAGACTGTGCAATAAATAAGAATTGAATAAAGAACAGAGCTTATCAGTAGAAGTAATTAAACTAGTCTATGTCAAACATTCAAAGCATCAAAACTTCGAATGCCTGACATAATATTTAAAGTGTTATAATCAAAAAGATTTCAACATGCAAAAAAAAAATAAAAAAATCAAACTGAAAAAATTAAAAAAAAAACTAAATAAATAAATAAAATCTATTTTTTTGCAGTGGGACAAGCCTCCTTGCACTTCACACCCACTGCTAATTATATATACTGACTCCAAGATTACACTACAGTGGGGAAGGGGTATATTCCTAAGCAGCGCTATAATGCGATCTTGAGCACATAAACAGCAGCAACATTTAAGACAGTAATTTTCAAAAAGTGCAGCCACTTATCAGTGTCTGAACATTTAAATGGAACCCAATTAAACTGATCACTTTTCTGAAATTGTACATTAAGATGAAAAATAAGATATGCGGAACTGCTGTTAGAATTTAGGTTCATAGGTTCATACTAGGCTATCTGCCCTAGGGCATTTATAAGCCTAGCCAGAGTGTGTTTGGCTTTCGTCACCCATTTTAAATTAATTTTGCTATGCCCTTTTTTGAGGTTAGTATACTGTGCCTCTGTCAAACAGTGACACAGAAGTGATACCCGGGGTAAACCTATGATCTCCCATCCACTCATCAAGATTCCTCTTGAAGAGAGTCAATGAGGGACTCTGCCTAACCTGGACTGGGATTTTATTCCGGAGTGAAGGGAGCCTCTGGGTTATGAATCTGTCCCTCCAGCATGTCCTATTTATTTCAGTGCTGAGGTTCAAGTCTCTCGAGTGCATAGCTCGATGGGATTTGGATTTTCTGTGGTGCAGCATGTCCATTAATTCCGGGTTAGACGTGGCTTTATACGTCAGGCACAGATCGCCTCTGAGCAGGTGGTATGCCACTGAGTAGAGCTGGAGTTTCTTTAACCGGCAGCATATGGCATCTGTTTGAGCCCTTTGATCCTCTTGGTGAGGTACTTTTGGGGTCTTTCCAGTTGCTGCAGGTGTCTGGTAAGGTACATCCCAAAAGGGGCATTATACTCAATTATGGGCCTGATGAGGGATGAGTAAAGAGGCACGATGACCTCCCCTGATCTAGATGTGAATCCCTTCATGATTAGGTGGGCTATATAAAATGTTCTTCTAACCACTTTGGCCACGTGGTTGTCAAATGAGAGATTGCTATCAACTTGGGTCCCCAGGTCCCTAATTACTTCTTCTGTACTTAGTAGATTACCACCTATGTGGTAATTTGTGGGCACTTTGTTTTTGCCAAAGGGGATGACTATACACTTTTTGGCATTTAGCTTGAGGCCATGGCTCTGGCACCAGTTGTCTGTTTCTATGAGGCCCTTGTGGAGGATGCTTGTGTCGGCTGGAGAGTCGATTATTGCGCCCAGTTTGCAGGCATCTGCGAACTTGGTCAGCCACAGTCATTCCGTGTTGGCCTGTACCTCCGAGAAATATATACCGAACAAGAGAGGTCCCAGGACTGAGCCTTGTGGGACGCCACTTGTAACTGGTTTGGAGTCTGACATGGCTCCAGCAATTCTAATCATGTGGGTTCTGTCCTTGAGCCAGTTTGCAACCCATCTAGTGACATATGGGTTTATATTTAAGCTGGTGAGCTTATCTATAATGCCCAAGTGGGGTATTGTATCTAAGGCTTTTGCGAGGTCCAGGTAGGCTGTGTGGACCACCTTCCCCTCGTCAATTGCCTTGGTGACTGTTTCAAAGAAATCGACCAGGTTTAAGAGGCAGGATATGCCCTTAATAAAGCCAAAGTGGGTAGGATCCAGTGTCTGTAGGTCCCCAATATCTTTATTTATGAGGTCCATGATGATCCTTTCCAAAGCTTTGCAGACCAAGCTAGTCAGGCTTATGGGGCGATAGTTTCCAGGATCCGTTGAGGCACCACCTTTGTGGAGAGGGACCACTGTTGCTGTATGCCACTCTTTGGGTACATATCCTGTAGTAAGGCTGAAATTGAACAGTAGTTTTATGTTTGGGTTTAGCTCTTCTTGGAGTTCATGTAGGATGCAGCCCAGGACACTGTCTTGTCCCATTGATGCTGTGTTTTTTGCTTTGGAGAGGGCAACTCTTACCTGAGCATCTGAGATATCAGGGGGGCAGCACTCTGCTGGGATAGATATTTGCCCTTTTGGTGGGGAGGGGGGGAGAAGTTTGCGCTGAACCTGTCAGCTAGGATGTTGGCAATGTCTGTGGGTTCGGTGTATTTTTTGTCATTTTGGACTAATTCTGAGCATATCCTGGAATTCCCACCCAGGTTCCTAACATAACTAAAGAAAGCCTTGTGATTATCCTTAGTGTCCTGTGCAATTTTTCTCTCGAAGCTGGCCTTAGACGATTTTATGAGTGCCCGTAGTTTTTTGCTAATACTGATCAGAGATGCCTTCCCTTTTTGGGATTTTGCTCTATCATGTAGGAGCTTTCTCCTTCTGTTGTATAGTTTGTTTATGGCTGGGGTCCACCAGACAGGACGTCTGCCTTTGAAGGATTGGGTCTTGGTTTTATTTGGGATTGCAAGATCCATGCATTCCTGAAGGTGTTCATAGAATGCGTTTATAAAGGATTCTGCAGTCTGGGCCGTATTTTCCACAGGCCCAGGGCTTTCAAGGATTCCACCTCGGTTTTGAGGAGTGTGAAATTTGCTTTAGAGAAGTTTTTCACTGTGGTTTTCTGGGCAGGGGGTGGGGTCGGAATGTGAATATCCAGTGAGATTAGTTTATGGTCTGATCTTACCAGTGAGGGATACACTTCTGGTCTGGAGCATAGAGTCCCATGTTGGTGATGATCAGGTCCAGTATGTTTTCCCCTCTTGTGGGAGTGGTAACAAGTTGTTCCATAGCATTTGAGTTTATAAATTCTAGGAACCTTTGGGCTAGGGTGTTGGAGCTAGAGTAATGCTCCCAGTCTATGTTTGGGTAGTTGAAGTCTCCCAATATAATGGTGTTTGGAGAGACCTTCATATTTTCCAGTGTTCTTAGGAAGGCCGAGTGGGGTTCCTGGGTTTGGGAGGGTGGTCTATAGCAGGCTATAAACTGGAAGGCAGTTTTACCCACTGTTAGTTGCACATGGATAGTCTCTGATGCTTCGTGCTGTGCCACCAACCTGGAGGTGTGGGTATCTTTGACGAATATTGATACTCCCCCTCCTTTTGTGGTTCGGTCCAAGTTTTGGAGCCGAAAAGCATGGTATGAGGTATAACCTGGTAGTGCTGGGGTGCTCTCGGGAGCCTTAAACCAGGTTTCTGTTACTGCACAGATATCGATGTTCTCCATGCTAAGGAGAGTTTTAAGTGCGTGCATCTTGAGGTTTAGACTTCTGGCATTGAGTAGCATTACTCTTAGATCTGAAGTAGTTACTTCATTTGATCTGCAACCTGTGGGTGTCGGATCCGACAGCTTTCCAAGCTCCAAGATCCGAGCTCCTAGCTCCTCCCCCTACCCATAATCCTCTAGTACCAACCACATTACCTCAGATCATTTTTTGCCGCGGCTAAAGAAACTTCCTTGTGAAGAGCTCCTGGCTGGGTGAAATCATTGCTGGTTTTTAAACCAATTTTTCACGCAAAGTCGTCGTGTGTGTGTGTGTTAGTTTCCCTTTTTCTGCTCTTGTGCTAGTTTTTGGTCACTTTTGTTAAATTTATAACTAGTTTCTATCTTCACTCCCCTCCCCCTCCTATTGTTTGGGTGTGTGTGTGTGAATGATGTCAGAAGGGCCTAAGGCCATTTTCTCTAAATGTACTGAGTGTGGCCACAAGCTTTCTCCAGCTGATGGCCACACTCAGTGCGTTTTGTGCCTGGGGGCAGCCCATTTATCAGAGGGCTGCCAAATCTGTGCGGCCTTTAACTCCCGAGCACTCCGGGATACAAAGAACAAGCTGATCCTGGCGGGAAAGCTCCCCCAGGAGTCAGCTTCTTCTTCCTCTCCCATTCGGGCTCCAGCTGCTTCAGCAGCTTTGGCGCCGTCTATCCCCTTAGCTCTACCCGGGACTCAACCTCCCTCATCGGGTTTGAGCTCTGGGGAAACTAGTGCCTCTTCCCTTAGAGAGAAGAGGCACAAGGATAAGGATGGACATAAGTCCCACAAAAGGCGGGCCGAATGTCATCCTGCGGCTCCGCCAGCAAAACTACTAAAATCTCCCTCGAGGGTCTCCGGATCCCCCTCCTCTCAGCGCCGTTCGCCCTGTTTTTTGCTGGAGCCGGAGGAGGAGGATAGGTCTCCCTTGAGATTTTCGAGGCGGCCCTCCCGGCCTGCCTCTACTACTTCATCTAGGTCGACCCGAAGCATCTCCGAAGCGGATATGGATCGGATGATGCATTGGTTTTTACAGACCCAAATGCAGATGGGGATGCTCTTGCCTCCCCCCCCCTCTGGGGGGGGGAGTGCAGCCCCCATATTTGCCCCGATCACTCCTTCTCCGACTCGTTTTCAGGTCTCGGAGTCATCGGATCTAGGCCCTTTCGGACCCGGGAAATTGTCGGCGCCGATAGCGGTTGTCTCTTCGATGCCGACCGTACCTTCGAGCTTGTCGGACCCGAGCTCTCGGGGCCGAGGGCTGAGCGTCGGATCCGAGGGAGTTGCTGTGTCTTCGGCGCTGTTGGCGTCGGAGCACACCTCTGCCTCGGCGCCGACTGTATTGGCTCCGACCCCGATCCCTTCCTCGGATCCGAGGAGATTGCTCTCAGAGGCTGGTGAGAGGCTCTCCTTCGGCTTTTGAGGTAGTGGAGAGGGTACTGTCGAGGTCCTCCAGATCCCTGACCCGGGCTTCGGATCCACCCGTACCCCCACTGTATGAGGGTCTGTCTTCCATCATCCGTCCATCTGGACAGCCTGCCCAAGCCCTCCAGCTAGTTCCCGTGGAGGAACAACAACCCGTGGACGAGCCCTCTTCGGACAGTCCCACCGAGGAGGTCCCTCGGAAACATCGGTGCAAAAGGAGACATCTGGACTCCCCCGAGTCCATTACCACAGACACGGACTTAGATGATACGGAGGGTTCCCCAAGGTCACCCCCTGAAGATGTCTCCTTTGGAGACATCATGGAAATGTTGCGTATTAGAGGGGGGTGGTCATCCCAAAAGCCCTCCCTTGATGAGTCCGTGTTCCTGGAGGCCTTTGAGGCAAGCCCATCTACCTCCTGGGTGTCCCCTCCGGCTGACCCCCTGGTGGACTTAATTACCACCAGGGCTTGGAAGGAGCCTGACACCGTGGAGCCAATTCCAAGGCGCCCCGATAAAGTCCTCAGCCCACCCACAGATAGACCGTCTTGGGCCAGAGGAACCCCCGTTGATGCTATGTTCGTGGCAGCGGCCATCAAGAAAGAACTTGCGCAGGAGAGTTCTTTGGTTCACCCGCCGGATAAGGAATCTCGAGCGCTTGACCGGATTGGGAAGCGGATGTTTGCTTCAGTGACCTTTTCCATAAGGGCGCTGAACTATATGGCACATACCATTAGGCTACAGCGAGACTTGATTAAGGAATACGCTGCAGCCCCCCCAGAGTCCATGTCGGTCCCAGACACAAAGGTTTTTTGAGACTCGAATGGCCACTCTAAAATCCATCTCCAATACATCTATGCGGCTTCTCTCCCATGCAACGGAGGGAGCCGCTAGAGCTAGCGGAGCCGGGGTCGTCTTGCGACACCTCTCCTGGCTCCGTCTGTGCGACTTCACGGACCCCTTCAAGGCGTCCTTCACGAACGCCCCTTTTGACGGTTCTGCCTTGTTTGGCAAAGCTGTTCGCGACATGCTGGTCCAAAGCGAAAAGGACGGGAAGATGCTGTCTGCCGTCGGAGTCCGCTTCTCTAATCCCCAAAGATCCTTCTCCAGGAATCAGAGGGGACAAAAGAAGCTGTGGTTCCGTAAGTCTCAGCAATCCCATCCTGCTGCGGACCACTCGTCCTCCAGAGGCAGAGGAGGACAAGGTGGACGCTGGCCCAGAGGCAGAGGGGGGGCCGCGTAATTTCGGGTCCAGAGAACCTTTCTCGGACAGACCCGCGCAACAGCCCTGAGGGCTTGCCCGACTGTTCCTCTCTGGAGGCAGTTGGGGGGCAATTGTTGGAGCACCTGTCAAACTGGGAGTCCCTTACAACAGATCGATGGGTGCTCCGGATCATATCCAGAGGTTACTCCATTCCATTCATAAACCTTCCCCCCAAACCCAGACGCCTCCCCGATGTCCCACCCGATCAGAGGGTGGCAGCGGCTTTGGAGATTTCAAAGCTGCTAAGAAAAAGAGCCATCCAGCCCGTCCCCCCAGACCAGTCCGGATTGAGTTATTACTCCAGGTTCTTTTTGGTGCCAAAGAAAACGGGGGACCTCAGACCCATCTTAGACCTTTCCGCCCTGAACCTGTTCATACCCAAGGAAAAGTTCCGGATGGTCACTCTCCAATCAATCCTCCCCCTGCTGCGGGAGAATGACTGGATGTGCTCGCTAGACCTCAAGGATTCGTATTACCACATATTAATGGACAAACGATCCAGGAGGTTTCTCCGCTTCCGGCTCGGAGCCAGTCATTATCAATTCAGGGTTCTTCCATTCGGCCTCACCTCATCCCCCAGAGTGTTCAACAAGGTCATGGCAGTGGTTGCAGCCCACCTGAGACTCCAGGGCATTCAGGTCTTCCCTTACCTAGACGACTGGCTCCTCACCGCGACCAACAGGCATCAGCTCTGTGCGGCGAGAGATTATGCTCTATCTCTGGCCCACAACTTAGGCATCTCAGTAAACGAGCAGAAATCCTGCCTGTGCCCCACTCAAGCCCTAGAATTCATAGGGGCCAGGTTAGATACACAAATCTCAAAAGTTGTTCTAACGTCAGTCAGGCTGAACAGCTTGTCCTTCCAGGTGTTAGCCCTTCTTCGGAGCCCTGCTCCTCCAGCAGAGTTAGTCCTGAGGGCACTGGGGTCTATGTCAGCAGCGATCGGTCTCTCTCTTCATGCTCGTCTGCAAATGCGCATATTACAATGGACCCTTCAAGTCCAATGGTCCCTGTCAATCCACCCTTTATGCATACCAATCCCCCTGAGCAGGGTGTGCAAGGACTCCCTTCTGTGGTGGTTACAGGTGCAGGAACTCAGAGAAGGGAGACCCTTTGTGATTCCACCGGCCAAAGCCACGTTGACCACGGACGCTTCTTGCCTCGGGTGGGGGGGGGCATTGTTCAGGCAGATCCGTTCAAGGCACGTGGACTCCCCTAGAGACCGCATTGCATATCAACGTCCTAGAGATGAAGGCGGTGCTTTTGGCGTTGCAAGCTCTCCATGACCTTCTTCCCATAGGGACTATTGCAATCCAGACGGACAACATGTCAGTCTGGTATATAAACAAACAAGGAGGGACCAGATCTTATCCCCTGTGTCGAGAAGCCATGAGAGTGTGGGAATGGGCGATTTCCACCAACCGCTTTCTGATAGCAACGCACATTCCGGGGCGGTCCAACATATTAGCGGACAAGCTAAGTCGATTGTTCCTCACTCCATACGAGTGGTCTCTGAATCCATCTGTTGCGAAGCAAATCTTCCACAAATAGGGTCAGCCTCGCTGCGACCTTTTCGCTTCTCCTTTAAACACAAAATGCAGTGAGTACTTCGCGATAGTTCCCCCCAGAGGGGAGACCCCCAGAGACGCTCTAGTCCATGCTTGGCCTCCCGGACTCCTTTATGCTTATCCCCCCCTCCCACTTATGATGAAATTCATCTAGAAAGCCTGTCGGTTGGGGAGCAGAGTTATCCTCATAGCCCCATTCTGGCCTCGACAGATCTGGTTCCCCTTTCTGCGGTCTCACAGTGTGGCTTCCCCATGGATTCTGGATCCCAGTCCAGACCTAATCTCGCACCCAGCGAGATGCCATACACCAAACCTGGTCAATCTCAAACTTGCTGCTTGGTTGATCCAGTTCCATTAATGGCTAGGACACCCGGTATCTCATCCTCCGTTAAGGCCATTCTGGTGGCGGCTCATAAACTGTCTACCAGGAAACTTTACAACAGTAAATGGAAACGTTTTTCCATTTGGGCCAAAGATAAAGAATTGGACCCCTTTACTGTCCCTATTCCGACTATTCTGGACTTCCTTTCCCTGCTAATTAGACAGGGAGCAAGTGCCTCCACAGTCAAAGTGCAGTTGGCGGCCATCTCCCATTTTCACGTGGGGGACGGCATAGGCTCCTTAGCATCTACTAAGTTGTGCAAAACCTTCTTAAGAGGCGTTTTTCTTTTGAAACCACCTGTCAAGACTGTGGTTCCCCCGTGGGATCTCACTCTGGTCTTACAAGCCTTAACAAGACCACCTTTTGAGCCTGCGGCCTCGGTTCCGTTAAAGTTCTGGTCTTGGAAAACCGCTTTCTTAGTGGCTATTACTTCAGCCAAGAGAGTTTCAGAATTACAAGCTCTGTGTATCAAACCTCCGTACCTTATTTTTCACAAAGATAGAGTGTCCCTCAGGACTAACACGTCTTTCTTGCCTAAGGTGGCTACAGAATCAAACATTAATCAATCAATAAATCTTCCTGTATTTTTCCCAAATTTTCACAACAAAGGAGAATATACGTTGCACAAATTGGATGTACACAGACAACTGCGTTTTTACTTGCACAGGACTAGAGAGTTTTGCAAGTCGGACCAGTTGTTTGTTTCTTATGCAAAATCAGCCATGGGCAAGGCAATTGCTAAAGTGACTGTAGCAAATTGGATCTGTCAGTGCATTATGCTGGGATACACTTCATCTGGGAAGCCAGCTCCGGTTGGCGTCCGTGCCCATTCCACAAGATCTGTAGCTACCTCAACAGCCTTTTGGTCTAGGGTTCCAGTAGACGATATTTGTTCAGCAGCTACCTGGTCCTCATCTCATACCTTCATTTCTCATTACAAACTGGATATCATTTCCAGGAGTAGGGCTTTTTTTGGCTCCGCGGTGCTTCGGAATATCCTTCCGTAAGGACCACCCAGGTTCTATAGGTTAGCTGGGGACTCTGTCCCACTGGTTGCAGATCAAATGAAGTAACTACTTCAGATATATAAGTTATGTACTCACCATAACGTTCCATCTGAGTAGATACTTCATTTGTCTGCAACCGACCCCCCCTGCCATCCCCCGAACCTCGGGAATTTTCTCTGATCATTTGGAGTTGGTTTCTGTCTCGAGTTGGTGAGGCAATAAAAACGATCTGAGGTAATGTGGTTGGTACTAGGGGATTATGGGTAGGGGGAGGAGCTAGGAGCTCGGATCTTGGAGCTTGGAAAGCTGCCGGATCGGATCCAAGGACGGATCCGACACCCACAGGTTGCAGACAAATGAAGTATCTACTCAGATGGAACGTTATGGTGAGTACATAACTTCTATTTTCTTATCCCTTGTGATACCTATGGAGGTGGGTTTGTCTTTTGAGCCTTTCCTAAAAAAGGCACTATGGGGGTAGCAAGAGCCTTTGCCAATATCCGAAAGCCCAGGGGTGACAGGTGCAAGCCATCCCTAGCGAAGCATCGTGGCTTGTCGAGCATGTCATCCCAGGCTAACAGGCATTGGATCCCCTTTGAGTGACACCAATACTTAAGCCAATTATTGAAATTGATCATCTTGTCTTCATATTGTGGCATCATTCTTGGTGAGGATAAGATGCTACTCAAGGTCAGGGTCATACCGGCCTGGGCTACATGCTCAGAGAGCTCCTCTATGTCTCTTTTCATGTAGACCAGGGAGGTACATCTCAGGTCATTCACACCAGCATGGACAATGACTGAGTCATATTTGTACTTGCCTTGGAGTGACCTGAGTGCTTGTGTTATGTGGTGGATCCTAGCGCCCGACAGGCAGCTCACCTTGACCTTCTCCTTGTTCAGCCTGGTGAGCAGGACGTCATTGTGCCTGACGATAGAGTCACCCATTACAAGTGTATCAGGTGTGTTGTTTAGCCTTAAGGGCTGTGACTGTTCGGCACACTGGCTTTGTGAGCTATGTGTTGCACGTGTTTTGTTTTGGGGTAGCGGTTGCTTGGGTGTCTGCTTTGGAGATCTCTGTTGCTTAGGCAGATTTTTATTTAGAGCCTCCGAGTATGTTTTTGTGTGTTTATGTGTTTGGTTTGCTGTTGTGGTAGGTCTATGTGAGACTGGAATTGTAGTGAGTGTGGTTTCCTTCTCCTCCTGACTGGTTACGCCTGTACTGAGTTGAGAGAGCTTAGCCTCCAGTGTGGCTATATGGTTGCATCTCTCACATGTGTTGGAATTTGTTGGGAGGAGGAGAGGGTTGTCTGTGCACATGAAGCAGTTGTAACATTGCCTCAAGATTCCCAGATTCACCAGCTGGACCGGAGAGGAGATTGACAACTGACCTTTGGACATGCTAGAATAGTATTGGGAATTCCCTTATAATTGAAAAAAAGGGCCAATGGGGAACAAGGTACTCAAGGGGAGTTTGTGAGGGTGTAGTGCTTTAAATTTTTTAGTGCTGACTTAGTGAGCAAGTGCCAGGTAACTTAAATGCAATGTGTTACAGGTAACTTAAATGCAAAAACGACAAACAGTAACTTTCTTTCAAGTGAAACAAGGAAATAAGTACAGTAAGCAATGCAGATATCACTAGGGATCCACAGAAACGCTGAAAAGCCGCGTTTTAGGTGAAATTAGCATTTCAGGGAAATAAGCAAACAAACAACAAGCATACAAACAAAGCTAGATTCAGCAGGCCTGGATCTAGTCTATGCTACAGCAAACAAGGTGTACCAATTTCAGTAAGAAACAGTTCAAATATGCAGGCACTATAAGCCTTTAACCAGAAATTCCCAGCTCAGAAGGGCAGAGCCCAGCCTCTCCTCCCACAAGAGTGCAGACCACGAACCTTCTTAATGTAAAATAACTGGCCTGAAGCCCAAGTGCTTAAACCAGAACTAATACACTTTTAGAATAACAGACACTGAGCCCTCAATCAGCAGTTCCTAACTTAGAAGGATGTAAGCTACCTGTCCTGCCACCACAGTGCAGGCCACAAACCTTCTTAATGTAAAACAACTGGTCTGAAGCCCAAGTGCTTAAACTAAAAGGCTTAGAATGAGTTACACCAAGCAGTAATAAATACAACTGAGTACTTTTAAGATGACGCAAAAGCAAATTAAAGTAGGAAGAAACACAAATACAGTAAAAGCTGATAATTTTTTTTTTTTTTTTTTAAGTGGAAAGAGAGAAAGGAGTAGCAGAAACTAAGCTGATTGGCCTTCTGAAATGTTCTCCCTGTGCTGGGTAGAATGAGGTAATGACACTAGACTAGGAGGAGGGTCCCAGATCAAATTTACACTAGGGGTGGGCAACTGCAAAGCTACCAACTATAAAAACACTATACCAACAGGGAGGGAGGGTGAGAATCAAACTGCAGAAATGTTTCTCACACCTGAAAAGTAGCAGTGAGCCTTTAAATGAAAGTTTTAAGCAGCTAAAGGAGCCTCTAGAAAAAGAGTTTAACTGCAACAAGTTATTACAAACAAACAACCCAACAGATGCTTAATACAAGTGGACAATTTCCAGTTAATACCTCGCACACAGTGAAACTAGCTAGAAAAATACACAGTACACAAAGTGCTATAAATAACAAAAAAATAAAGAACAAAATAAACAAAAAACAGGATACTTAATGTTATATATTATAGCTCCGAGTTTCCTCAGTGTCCTTCCTTTGATCAAGCTCAGTGTGAAATGGTAGAACACTCACAAATGAACTTCTTAGGTAACAGAAAGTTGAAACCTGAGACAGTTTTTAAGAAAGAAATCTGAAAAGAACCAATGAGGTGCTTAGTCTAACCTGTAGTCCAGGTGACCTCAGTCAGCCAATGACCTCAATCAATTCTCTCTCACTGAAATGCCTGATGGCTTTGGCTAAACCAAGATGTCCCTGAATATGTGCTCAGACACACAGCCTCCACAAACACTAGGCCCAAATACAAGCCTGAATATGGAAATGCTACAAATATCCCCACTACTTAGAACAAACTGCAGAAATGTTTCTCACACCTGAAAAGCAGCAGTGAACCTGTAAATGTAACAAAGTTGTTTAGGGTGGATAGAGTGACTACATCATGGTAGAGATGGAATTTTGTGTAAGGAATGGGTTTAAGCACTAGTTGGTGAAGGATAACTGGGCACTATTATGTGGTTCTAAAAATACAGATAAGGATGGTGTTAAAGTCAATGATGGGTTGTTATGATTTTAGATGTGGCTGTTAATATTGGTGGCTGGATACAGTAGATCTCTAGTCACTGGAAAAGCTAAGAATGAACTGTTAAGAGTAGAGATCAGGGATGGTTTGATTTTAATGCAAAGACCACAGTCAGTACACTGGACTGGTCATTTATTCTAGAAGACCCTGAAGTTCTCTGCATGCATGTTAAATCTTGCTATATACTACTTCAAAACAGTCACTTCTCTTTTTCAGCCAATGTGTAAAACATGACTATATTTCTGGATAACTATCAAACTTAGATCTAATTTTAACTTCTGTTACTCAGAATGGCAATACTGAAACTTAATTTTGTTTTGTCAGCATTCCAGTCCTGTAGCTACCTGAGATATGTAATGAATAGGTCGCTGGAAGGTATAAAGTCTTGTTTATTGAAATAAGCAAAGTGTTTTAGTAAACACAGATGTTCTGGAAGAAAACAGTTAAGACTTGAGGGTATAATATGCCATATGACAACTTATATGCAATAGACAATACTAGTCATGCTCCATCTGTAAATCAGATAGCCAGTAGTCTACCAGTAGTGCTGTAGTGTATTGTGCCAGCTGGCCATTCATCAGTTTAGTATAGCACTTCATCTGCACCCCTAATGCCTTTAGTTCACCATTTATCTTCAGTCTCATTACTGCTGTTCAAGTCTTTCTCTCTCTCTCTCTCTTAGTTCCTTCTCCACATTTGACAATCCTAATTAGCTGTCCTAAGAGACATATTCATAACCCTTAAATCTGAGATCCTGAAAGCCAGTGTTTCTTCGTCTGGGGCAAGAGGCAATCAGCAGTAATGGTGCCATCATCAACTGTGGGATTCACGCGTTTTTATTCATGTGCCTGCATTCCACTGCCATAGCTATGACTTCTGCTATAGTCCTTTCACAGTGGTATATATGTTTGCTTCCACACTTGCTGTATGCTGCATTAGCATCCATGATCACTGTGGTACTCTCCTTGGACTGTAGCCCCAGCTTGGGGTCAAGTCTTGGTGAGTATCTTCAAATGGTAGACCATGTCTTCACAAAATCTCACCAAGAAGACACCAATATAAAAACTGTATTTTATTTAGCATATATTATGGAGAGCAGTAGGTTAAAAATAAAAAAGAAAGCTGGCTGCATAAGTCCCGGGATAAAAAAAAAATGCCCAATCCTGTTGTGTGCACAGGTGCCAGGAGTAGAAAAAATTGCAGTGTAGAATCCTCAAGACCTGGAAACATTCCTACAAGGGGTTAGGCCAGGCTTGCTCCCCCCACCAGTGCAGAAGCAAGTAGTACTCTTCCACAAAACCCACAAAAATTGATAGGCCAAAAAAGAGCCATAAGGATGTGGACTATTGAGGATAAGGAAGAAATAATGTATTGTTACTATTATGCAGAAAGTCCAGAGTTTCAAGATAGAAGATATTCAAAAAGATTAAGAGAGAAATTAGAGGACAGAATAATGCTTGAACAAGAAAAACTGTTGAAAGCTTCAAATGCAAATTAGGTTCATTAATACAACAGATCCATGAAAAACATTACAAAGACAAAGAAACTTTGGGCTACCTGGAAAACGAAGAGACAGAGGAACTATGAAAATATGAAGAACAAAACCCAGAGATTTTTGAAAGGTATAAAAAAGAAACAGGGAGATGGGAGAGAAAAACAGATCTTATAGGGGGCTGTATTTATTCAAAGAAGAAAGCCTACTAATAAATACAAAAAAGCAGCTCCAAAGATATTTCAAGAGCAGTACAGGCAAAGACACCCAGTTATGGAAAATTTCACATATAAAAAAGGAAGAACACAAAGGGGAATGTGGAACAGAGGATTACTGAGGTAGAAGTTAAGCAAATAGAAAATGAAGTTTTGCAATACCTGTGAAGTGAAGAATTTAGTGTAAAAAATCTAACACATGTAACACAGGTAATGTCACAGCATGATGGAACATTAAGTCCCCAAACTAAGGAGATAGAGGTGGATCAGGAAGCATCTGATGACTTTTCTCGTGATGATGCTCTGGAGCCTAAAACTTCATTTGGAATTGCACAGCTAGGGGAGGAGCAGGAAACGGTGGCAAGTCTGGCGCAGGCAATGTTGTAGAGTCATGGGGCAATTACTTCCCATAAGAAGGAGCAGCAGATGATGCAGAATACAGGATATGTCACAGGAAGGCATTCTGGAACTTTCTATAGAATCATCATCACCGTCATCATCAACCCCTTTTTTTACTATTTTCTATATGGCATCCAGGTGTTGTGTTAACTGTTGCCATCTCTCTCAGTTCAATGCCACACCCTTGCCTTTTTCGCCACTCGTGCCTGACTGTCACAGATCTTCTCTCACACAGTCCACCCACCTCTTTGCTGGACACCCTTCTTTCCTCTTGCCTTCTTCCTGTCTATCCCAAATCTTTTTACCATATTGTCTTCTGCTTTTCTGCACATGTGCCTGAACCACTGTAATCTGTTCTCTTTGATCTTTTCTGTGACGGGAGCTACTTTGGCATCTGGTCTTGCACCCTCATTTCTTTGTCTGTCCCACAGTGTGCATCCTAACACTCATCTCGGGCACTTCATTTTCATCAACTCTAGCTTTCTCAACTGCTTTGCCATACAGTAATACTGTCGCACCACTGCTTTGTACACCTTACTTTTCAGCTTCTTTGGCATTCTTGTTTCATACACTACACCTATGCTAGTTGTTTGCAGACCCTCTGATTCTAGCTTTGACCTCTTCATTCAGATTTCCCTTCTCCTCACCCCCCCTCCCAGATACTTGAAGCTGTTAACCTGTTCCATTATCTTCCCTTCTGTCATCTCCTTCTGAGTTACTCCATTTGATACCATTACAGCTGTCTTATCTATACTCAGTTTCATCCCATTTGCTTTCAGTTTTGCATTCTGTTCCTCTATCCTGTGTTGAAGTTCTTGCTCAGAATGCCACAGTGTGTACAAATATAATATTTTTTATAGAATGCCCACAGGAAGCAGAGAGCAAATAATATGCTCTCACTTTAGAAGAGAATGATCCAAGGGAAGAGTTGCTTGATTTAATACAGACAAAAGACATATTAAGATCGATGAAAGAAATAGATTACAGAAAGTAAATAAGACCCAAAATGTTAGAAGTGTAATAAAACAGATGAACACAATTAATCGAGACTGTTAACAGAAATGCTTGTGATGTAACAGAGGTCAAAATGATATGTTATTGTGCAACTAAATTAATAACAGATGAAGTCTTACAACAAAAACAAAGAGCAATGAGGGGAAAGGATGGGAATAAATAAAATGCCCCAAAGAGAAACAGCTGACAGAATGCAAAGGAAAACCTAAAAACACTGAAGTGCATTGTGTACAGAGGTAGCACTGGAGCCCAAAATCTTCAAAACAGGAAATGTATTCAAATAAAAGCAAAGAAGTTGATCATAAAAATAGCTGAGCACTTTCATCCCTGTGATACATGGTACTTCATCAGAACTAAATCAACTTGCATCACTGCCTTTTATAGCCATCTGAATCCACTGTTAATTGAAACACTTAAACAATTAAAACTTATAACTAACAACAATAAATATGTCAAAATCCTAGCCATTAATAAAACATAAATGTGCTAAAATATAAAACCCATTAAAAACATTGTGGTAGTCCGGTGTTACAGTTTATCATAACTTAGGTGCTTTCAACAGCCAGAAACCATAAAATAATGCTATAAATGAATATATTTGCTTTATTGGTGTATTCAGGGACAATATATCCCATTTTAAGCAATCTAAGAGGCATCCTGTAGAAAATTCATAAATATTTTACAAATTGTAAACATGATAAATAATTGGAAACCATTCAAGAGCCATATGAAAGAAGCATATTAAGAAGCAAATGTGATAAGATACTAAAGATCATCACAATTTTCCCACTGTCTAGAATATTTGATGAGTGTAATTAACAAATACATATTATGAAAATGTATAAAACTGTTAATTATTCATAATTTAGACATTCTTATTTTTAGTTTCACTTTTTCATGTATCATAGGGACAAAAATGTGTAAATATTTTTATGAGCAACTTCTTTGTCTGCTTTTATTTGAATAAATTTTAGGTTCCAGTATTGCCTCTGCACACAGCAAATGTCAGAAGAAATAAAATGCCATCATGGAAGCATTGACCTGAGAAAACTATAAAGCAATTAAGACAAGTAAGGTCACTGGTAGAAGAATATAAAAGAGGAAACAGATCTACAAAAACACTTGGAAAAATAAATGTGGTAAAAGCAATGCATAGTATCAGAACAGACCAGAATCTATCATACACTATTACAAATAATAAGCTAAATGTATCATCACAAACAGAAAAACATAGAAGATATGCAGATAAATATAAAGTAAAAATGCAAAACAAGCAATTCATTGATCACCCAAAAAGGTTTTATAGAGAAATGGGAAACAAAGCAAAAGGAATTGAAACCCAGCCAAAAACAGAAGTAGTAGACACGTTTTGTAGAAATATTTATAAAGATCCTGTGGAACATAGTAAAGATGCTGAATAGATAGAAACATTTAAAGAAATAATGAGTTCAAATGTACAGGATGTGAGATGGGATGAAGTAATGGACAGAGAAAGTGAAGTGGAAACCCCCAGGCCAGTGCCATACATTTGGCTAAAAATGTTAACGTCTTTACACAGCTATTTAACCCTGAGTAAGAATTATGTATATGTACATCCTGAACAAACACCTACCTGGTTAACAATAGGAAAAATAATGCTCCTCCTTAAGACTGACTTGTAAGGCATCCTAAAAACTATAGACCAATAACTTGCCTTATGAAAAAGTATAAATGATGTACTAGAACTGATGCAGAGAGAGTTTATAGTCATTTAGAAGATAACTCAATCATGGCAGTAGAACAAAAGGGTAACAAAAGAAATATAGAACAAAACGTCCTTTGTTGATAAATAAAGTTATAATGGAGAATTGAAAAAGGGATGAAATCTAAGTATGGCATGGATAGATTACAAAAAAGCAACTGACAACATCCCATATTCATGGATAAAGGAATGCTTACTGATGTATTGTATACATCTTATACATCTTACACATTACATCGCTGTGACCATTAAACAGTGGCAAACCACTTTGCAATCAAGTCACAACAATAAAAGGCAAATTATTATGTCAGATATACACATTCAAAGGGGGATATTCCAAGGTGATTCTTTGTCACTGTTATTGTTTTGTCTTGCCCTTAACTCCTTAAACTGTTTACAACACGTTAGGTCTTGGTTAGAATTTGGCTCCCAGAAAATAAGCCTGCTTGAAGATTTCTCATCTCCTTTTTTGTGGATGACTTAAAGCTGTCAAGCTCATCAGATGGGAAGTTGACAGCACAACTGTAAAAAGGTTAAAACTTTCTCAGATGATATAAGAATGACATTTGGTCTTGATATATATGCAAAAGCAATGTTTAAAACAGGAAAGTTGCAGTACCAAGAAAATATCAGCCTGGGACAAGAATATGGTATAAAGGAACTTGAGCAGGAAGAAGTTTATAAATACTTGGGAACTGATGAAGGATTGTCAATAAAACTTGAGCAAATGTGAATAAAACTCAATAAGAAGTACTTCAAAGGACTAACACTAACATTGGAAATGGCTTGACATCTAGGAATAAAGGTCATTCTGTAAGTCAAGTTGCTGTTCTGGTTCTAACTTACAGTTTTGGTTCTATTGACTGGCCCCAAAATGTACTGGATCAGTTAGACAGAAAAATAAAATGTGAACTCCTTATTGTTTCTTTTTATTTCTCTAATGCTTCACACTTATCAAATGATGTATAAAAATCAGTGTATACCAAGGTTGTATATTTCACTCACTAAAGGAGATATGGGCCACCTCAAAATTGATAACTTGTGTAGATCTGTAGTCGTGGGACAGCATGCATATTGATGACCTCTTCCAATCCAAACATAGTGAAAGTTTTAAAACATAACAGAAGGGAAGATGACCTCTGTGCTTAGTTTATCAGAAGCATTCCAGTGTCAAGTGGGAATGGAAATCAAACCAAAAGTAGACAAAAATCAGACAGCCACTGAATATGTCAAAAAACAAAAGAAGCACTATAAGGAAAAGGACCACATGAGAAGGGAAGAAATGCAGAAGAACCATAAATATAGTGGCAAGTATAGAGATCTCCTGGAACAACCTCATGTCGATCAGGATTTGACACAGAATTGGTTAAGGAGAGGTGAGTTAAAGCCAAAGGATGAAAGGTTAATAATGGCAGCCCAGGATAGTAGACCACATACATATTGATTTATAAAGTCCATTGAACATGTCCAAGAAACAGATGAATGTAGGTTCTGTAAAAAAAAAAAAAAAAAAAAAATTCGAAACAGCCACATAACTTGCCACTGGGTATGATACCCTCATGAAAGAGGGCCTGCACACTGAAAGGCACAACAAGTCTAGAACACATGGTATCATCTCATACTAATAGTTCAAAAAATAAATGTGAGAAAACCAGATGTATTAGTCCATGAAAAAAGACAAAAGTAGCATTGATCATTGAAATTGCTACACCTAGCAATTATAGTGTCTCATGTACAGAGAAACACAAAGTCATAAAATATCAGAATTTGCAGGCAGAAACAAGAGCAATGTGGAAGAATGATACATAAACAGATCCAATAGGCATACCTCTCAACTGTACAGATTTTCCCAGAATGTCCAGATTTTTGCCTCATATTTTTGATCTGTTTCTCATAAAATTGCGGTTTTCTGGCAAATCACAGGCAAATCATTTAGGGCTGAAGTCAGAAAATAATGACAGACAATTTTTCAGACTTCATACCCTTCAGAAAATGCATGCTAATGCAAAACCTATTATTCCAACTTTCTAAACTTTATAAGAGCGGTATTTAAAAAGTGGCCCTATTTTTGGTCCTTTGCCCCCACCCATTATTTATGGCTTTGTCCAGATTTCTTGCTCTAAGAGGCTGAGAGGTATGATTAGGAGTAGGAGCCATGAGTGTAATTAAAAATAATCTACAATCATATTTAGATATGCTACCAGTACATGCAACTTCATATGAATTGCAGAAGGAATCAATTCTGGGCATATTGCATTTGCTGCAAAAACATCAAAGACCAAAACAATACTAATTTCGTTAACTTTAATTATACCCTGATTTAGGAATGGGTCCATTTCCATCATGGTGTTAGAAACCCAAAAGATTTAGAGAAGTTAAACTGAAAAAGAACTGCTATAATATGTATAAGTATCCATCACACCATTGTTTCATTTCCATAATACAGTGCTTAGCTAAAACATTTGGAAGGTTGCTGTACTCCATGTAACTCACTGTTTAAATAAATACAGTTACTTAAATAGATATCAGCATGCATTTGGCGGTGAGCATAATGTGATCTGACTGTATTGCTGTGACTACAGAATAGCTACCTTCTCGCTTATTATTGTAGTTAAAGACATAAATAAGCATTCAACTACAGGAGCAGGCTTCATAGTTACCTGTAATGCATTTAATGTTGTCAGTCATTCACTTCTCATCCAAACTGTTTAAGGAACCAGCTTTGCAGACAGATGTCTGCATTTGGTTCTGTTACCTTAGAAGCTGCTCAGTGACTCACATTTGCCATTAATGGCCGCAGAATACTCTACCCTACTGTTGTGGGGCCATTGCTGTTTTCTCTCTTCGTTAGCTGTATTCCTGGTGACTTTCTAATCTTAAAACATTTCATGTGTACAGGTAATATTATATTTACACACTAGTTTGCTCATGAGCATATATGTTCATAGGTACTAGGCTATCAGCCCTGACTATATAAGCCTAGCCAAAAAGGTTCCCTGGCTTTTGCCACCCAAGAATATTATTTTCCTCTGCCCCTGTCAAGCAGTGCCACAGAAGTAATCCCCAGGGTGAATTTTCTATTTACCATCCAGTCGTCAAGATTTTTCTTAAAGAGGGCCAATAAGGAGCTTTGCTTGACATGAATGTGTAGTTTGTTCCAGAGTATGGGAAGTCTCTGGGACAGGAATCTATCCCTCCAGCATGATCTGTTTATTGTGCTGACAAGGTTTAGGTCCCCGGAGCGTGTGATTCGGAGAGATTGGGATTTCTTTAAGTGTAGCATGTCCAATAGCTCTGGGTTTGACATAGCTTTGTATGATAGGCAGAGATCGCCTCTGAGTAGGTGATATGCGATGGAGGAGAGCTGGAGTTTTTTGAGACGGTCTGTGTATGACTTCTGTTTGAGGCTGGTAATCCTCTTAGTGAGGTATTTCTGTGGCCTTTCCAATTGTTGTAGGTGTCTTGTGAGATACATGCCAAACAGGGCATTGTACTCTATAATGGGTCTGATTAGTGATAAGTAGAGAGGAATAATGACCTCCTTTTTTCTAGAGGAGAGCCCTTTTGTGATGAGGTGTGCCAGGTAGAAGGATTTCCTGACTACTGTGGTGATGTGGTTATCAAAGGAGAGACTACTATCCACCTGTGCCCCGAGGTCTCTTATGACACTTTCAGTGTTCAATAAGCTACCTCCTATGTGGTGGTTCATGGGTAACGAATTTTTCCCAAAAGGGATGACAATGCATTTCTTGGCATTGAGCTTGAGGCCATGACTTTGACACCAAACATCTGTCTCTGTGAGGCCTTTTTGTATAATATAATATAATAAAAATTGAGTATAACTTAAGTAAGTTGATAAGCTCACTTATTTAAGTCTTTCCATATTAAGCTGCATCTTTGAACTTTGAATATGCTTGCAGACTAAGTGCAGTAGCTAATACCTTGTCTATAGTTTGCCTACATTGAAATTGAAAAATGCTCCCCCCATAAGTACCTGGGTACATAGCTTGGTAGTAGGTTTGCCTTTCATACCCATATCGTCACATTAAAAGATACATCTTAATGCCTAACTTGGTGCCCTAATGGCATTGCTCATTAGACTATACCTGAAGCAAGGTTTGCTACTGGCAAAGGTGTCTTACTTCTATTGCATGCATATAGTGTCATAGGTTCATAGGTTAAGTACTAGGTTAGCTGCTGGGCCATTTTCCCTTTTTGTGCTCAAAATAACCTGTCCCATTTGGATATAGATTGGCTTTACCATCTCATGGTTAATAATTATATATTAGGCCTAATGAGAATAATTGGGATCATACTATATATAATTTGAGAGGACCCCCCACGAATGTGATAAAGCATTTAGGAGCTGCCTCTGTCTGTTAGTAGTACAGAGGGCAGTTCTGGGGTAAATTTTGTTTCCCATCCATAGATCTAAGTTGTGCTTTAATATGGATAGAGAGTCTGTTCCACAGTATCTGTTAATTAAAAAAAACTGCACCTTGCAGGCTTTAGTCAATAAAGTATATGCATGCATATTCTGTGCTGCCTTCAGGTATGTACACAACTCTCATACTCTTTACTAGAGCTGAATAGCATTGTGTAAAGAAAGAACAGATCTAGCTATTAACATCTGTACATTTAAGCTGCTGTAGCTGAAACATTATCCTACTTTTGTAGTGTCAGTAGGACCTAGAGACCCAGCGCAATCTAAGATCCCCTACCAGAGGAACAGGAAACTTGCAGTGACTGTGGTCTAATGTATGAAATATGAATCTTGCTCATACTTCATTACTTCCTCCTGAGATTCCCTTTTATCAGATTTAAGTAGCACAAGAGAAGGTAACGACTTTTGTAAACAACTAATTCTGCATCTGAGTGCTGTGTATGTATCTGCTTTGTAATTAAAGACAGTTCAGCCTCACTCATACCGTATAGAGAACATTTTATAATTCCGTGTTATAACATGCTGTATATTATCATGTGATGTAATGGCAGTCTCAATCCTTCTCTAAAAGTATATTTCCTTTCCCACTCCTAAATACTTAACCACTTCTAGTCATGGTATTTATTTAATGCATTTTAACCTCTACTACCTACATCCCATTCTAGCATCTTTTTCTTTTGTCCTGCTTTCCCTTTGCTATTACCACCTCACTTCAGTCACACTCTTCCTGTCATTTGTATGCCATCAAGTTGAGGATGGTAACTGTAGTAAATTAATTAGTACTGAAGTCCATCACTGCCTTTCACTTGTTTATGATCTTTATACCATACCTTGTTCTATTTCATGTGAGAGCATGCTTCTGCATACCTGCTTTGAAGGCTAATACAAGGCATGGATTTGTTAAGCCTAAATTTGCATTGCCACGTCCCATCTGAGCAGCTGTGGCAGTGCATGGTTGGCTCTCCAGATGGGCACAGCCGTCCACCACTGCCATAGGCAACTTGAGCCACTAATTGAACTTGGGTCACTTAGTCCACAGTTAGATCTTTTTCCTTCTATGCCCTTGCAGCTACAGTGAAAGCATTCATCACCTAAATATCCCTAGCAAGTCAACTTGCTGCGTTTTGATTCATTTCTGTCTTAACCCAGAGGTTAATTAAACTCATTCTGCCCTGTGTTGCAAAAGTAATAACTTTGCATTTAGGTTGTTAAATTACTCTGTTTATATAGTTCTTATGGTGCTTAGCTATGTTGATGTGCTTAGTAAGAATTCCTTCTACATTACCAAATGTTTCCTTATATTGGGACTTAGTATGTCATATCCTCTTTGTGAGTGAAATGCTTATGTGACAATACTTAACTACCAGTATAACCTGTTACTTGTTTTCATTGTCCTGGGTCATAGTTGAAAAATGTTCATTTGCATGTTTGCTGGCTCCATTATCTTGACTGAAGATCATCATGGTGCCACTGTTTTGAGAGTATGTGGAGAGAAGGGATTGGCTGATATCATAGTTGAGAAGGGTTTCGTCTAATTGTTCAACAGTGTAGAAGGAGCAGTAAGACCCTACAGGTGTAGTGACAAGTTAAAGGCACCTCTGGCAAATTGTGACCATTCAACAGTTTGGTTTAAGGTGTGAATAAGAAAGGATGAAAGAAGTCAAATGCAGTGACATAGGAGATGAATAAATTGCAGTATGTTAGGTGATATGGTATAGGAAAAGTTGGGTCAGCTGAGGGAAATGAAAGTATATGATTTGTGGGTGAGGATTAGGGGAAGCACGTTGAGGGTAAAGCAGCATTATAGATGTATATAGTAGAAAGTGAGTGGAAGGAAGAAACAATTATGATTTAGTTAGGAGGTTAGAAATTTATTAAGGGAAAAACTTACAAGAGATGGAAGACAGGAGAGTAAAAGTTTGGTTATTAAGAGATTGAGAAAAATGCAAGGTGGGTGACAAAACTGACAAAAGCAGAGTGGAAAAATAATTAGGCCTATAGTGCATAATGTTTTATGTATCACATAAATAAGGCTGACTGCAGTAAATTTGGCCATTTTTATGGATGGTGTACTGTTTCTCATCGATTGAAGTGGGTTGAATTGATTATCTAAGTTTCTTCTTCAGAGGGTTTTGTGAATGTAATCTGTATAGTGTTTTTATTTTTTTTAGTGTCTTTTTTTCATACATGTACTTTTTATCAAGCCTCCTATAACCTGATTAGCTTATTCATTCCTCTTAAGATAGGAGACAGTCACAACAGTGCCATCATCCAGATGCCCTGAAAGGTTTTCTGCTTGCCCCTAAACCCTGGTCCTTAGCATTTGATGGGTTCATCCATAATATCAGTCTACTAGACATGCCCAGCTCCAGCAACTACTCTGTATGCATACACACCCGGCAATGGGCAAAATGCTACTGGTAAAAATGTGACGTCCAGACTTCATTTGGTATCAGTAAAGCAGTCAACCTAGCTGCCTCTCTCCATCTCTCCAGGATGGGTGAACCAGTGTTAGTTGCTCATTCCCTCCCTTCCCTGTTGACTACTTCAGCACCCAGGTTGCTAGTCGATCATTATTCAGTTGTCACATTCAAGGGTTTGTCCCTCTACTTCACTGAGCCAGTTGTGTCAGTTCATTGTTCAGATATATTTTAGCAGTATAGTATTGTTTAAATTAGGCTTTGACTTTTTTTTAGTTTAGTTGTGCTTTTTAGTTAATTTTTAATTCTTTTAGATGGTTTGATTTAATCTGCTTTGCCAGTAATGCTGTTTTCCAATTGGCTAATCATTGCCAGTATTTATTTTATTTATTTTTTATTCTTTTCTTTTGGCTTTTTCATTCCAGTATAATTGAATTTTGTTTCCAAGAGTTTAATTTAGCAGAGTAGATTTTTTTGGGAAAGGTGGGGTGGTAGGATTTTTTGAATTCAGTGCATGAAGTTATTTTTTTATATTGCAGTGAATGACAAATGTGGTTCGTAATTCACTTATGTCTTTCATTTTATTTTACTTTTTTGTAATACTGAGTATAGATTTACATGTTTGGGTTGTGTATTGCTGTGTCTTCTTTGTGTACAGTGTCTGATCTTTACTTTAGTTGTTAGTAATATAACTAAGTCAGGTTTAAAGCAAATTTAGCAGCTGTCATGACACACATCAGAGGAGTAGATAACCTATTGATGACCCACCAAATGTATAGATAAACTTTCATAAATATGCCAAGAATATAGATAAACATGAGATAAGTGCATAGATGTATTAGATGTGTTTTTATAACACCTCTCATCTGTTGTTAGGCTGAATATACGTAGTGCTTATATGGGAGACAAGAATTTAACTGAATGGTGTTTGGCTGGCATCTTTTTAGTAGACACAATGTGGCTGACTAAGCAGGTGGCCTACCGGTGTGTGAGTTTTTACATTTCTTGGGATTGAGTAACATAATGGGATGAGGCCATGCAGAAGTTTGGACTGTAGGTTAGAGAATGCCTTTCCTACCAGGGACTGCTAACAGAGTGTAAGCTAAGAGAAAGGAACAGGTGATTGCTAACTGAAAGACCTGCACTGGTAGAGTTATTAGCTGGGTCTAGAACAGAGGTCGGTTTTAAAAAGGGAATAATTAGTAGAACACCTAAAATACTGCATGATTAGTATAAGAATCTAACAAAGGTTAGAAAAGATTGGGAAGAGAGACTGTAAATGTAATATACAAAGGAACAATAGGACGTTATCTGTACAGCAACCAAGTATACAACAGACGTCCAGATGGTTTTGGATTTTTGATAGAAAACTTTAGCGTAGGTATTTTATACCCCAAGTAGACTTTCTCATGTTGGCTACTTTCTTAGAATACTTTCTACTTTATGAATATAATATTCTGTATGGCTGCTATTCTCCTTAAGGATCTGTATCCAAAAACTCCACTTTTTCGTTATTTCTTGAATTTCCCCCTCCATTTTATCATCATCTCTTTCCACATTGAATTGTAACTTTCTGCTTGTGTTATGTACGTATATGAGCCCCTGTGTAGCTCTGAAACATCCTTTCCAGTCAGGTAATCTTAAATCACCTTATTTTGTTTAAATGATCAACTTTTCCCACTTGACTCTTATCCTCTTCACCACCAGATAAATTCCTTCAACTCCTTAATAATTATTATCCACAACTTTTCCTCTGGTTGATAAAAATATGCCTGATCTGTATATAAAACTAAAGGGACTAAATATATTTTCACTGCTTGTATCTTGCTACCTATATCTATAAACAAGAGCTTCCAGTTTCTCTGTTTTCACATTATCTTTTGTTTAGTCTCTTCCCACATATCCTTAACAGAAGTGTTTTCAATCCATACTCCTTAATAATGTATCTAACCAGTTCATATGTGTTTAGATAATTTACAGCTACAGCCTTTGTTTTATGTCCAAAAAGACGTGAAACTGTCTCAAAATGTTCTACAACACTGAGATGGCCTTTTCTGGTTTTATCAGGTACAAAATAATATCATCTGCAAATAAAGCCAGCTTCTCTTGATTACCATACCAACGGTATCCTTGATTTTTTTATCCCCTTATTTTCTTTGCCAGTGGCTCTAAATATAAAATGAATAAAGGGGAAAGTGGGCAGCCTTATCTTGTTCCTCTCTTCAGACATAACTTATCAGAGGGAAACCCTCTCACTTTATTTCTTGCCAGAAATCCCAAATATACCATCCTAATTAACCTCATTAATGTTTCAGGGAATGCAAATGCTTCCATTGCCCATTACTCATAAAATCCCAGCTTCCGCTGTTGAATTCTTTCTCTGCATCAAGGCCCACTAACAACAGTGGTATTTTCTTACATTGTGCTTCCTTCTGGATCATCATTGTTTTGTTAATGTTGTCAGATGTTTGCCTTCCGTCCACAACACAAACACATTGATCTAGATCTATCAGTTTTGGCATCACCTTTTCCATCTTTTAGCCATTATAGACATAAACACATTATAATAGTGGTTTAGAATCAAAATGGGCCTATATGAAGTTGGGTCTAATGAACTGTAACCATCTTTAGGTATTACAGCCACCACTGCTTTCTTCCAGGATGTTAGTGTTTCTCTTCCTTTTAAAATACTGTTAAATAAAACCCTCCTGGTCTTTATCCATTTCTCCCTCTTAGCTTCCAAACTTCCATAGGAATGCCGTCTATTCCTGGAGACTTTCCTGTAAATTGGTTATACATCACAATTTTTATCTCATCACTTTGGTGCAGGCTGGAGGATTTTTTGGACGACTGAGCTCCTACAAAAATATAATTTTTTTTTATTTTATTTTTTATTTTGTTTTTATAATTTAATATATAAGCACTTTGTATTACGTATTTCTTCTCTAATCTTTTTCTTTTTAAAAAGCTTTCATAATTAGCTTCTGTTATTATAGTATGTTGTCTTAAGCTGTGTAATTATCTCTTGGCTGTAATTATCTCTTGGCTAGTGGGGGCTAAAAGTTTTTGTTCTCTTGTTGTTCTTTGTCAGAAGTTGGTTTGCAGGCTGGAGAAGTTGTTTTGAACTGAGCTACAAAATAAGTATATTTTTGATTTTTTTTTTTTTTTACTTATTTAATAATTTATTGTTATATATATAACTTCACACTTCTCTTTCTCTGTTTAAAACTGTCATAACTGTTTGTCTTAGGCTTGTTTATAACTGCTGTGTATATCTTGAGCTGAGTATTATCTCTTCTCTAGTAGGGCTTCTTCTTTCTTTTGCTTCTAAAAAAAATTTTGTGTGGTCTTTGTTGTTGTTGCTGGAGGATTGTTTGACATAACTGAAGTATTATTTGAGTATTTTAGCTAATTAATATAATTTTAATTTTTTTTATTTTTATAATTTATATATATTTTAATCTTTTGTCTATTCTTCATCTTTTCAGATCTTTTCTTTTTTGTCACTCTCTGTAAAAGTTGGTTGTCTCTTGTTTGTTTTGTCCCACCTCCCCTTTGGTGTCTTGTCTTGCGCTCTGTGGCTTGGCAGTGGTTTGCTCTTGTGACCCACCTGTGACACTCTTGTCATTCTAGTTCTCTTCCCTATACAGAGAGAACATTACCTTTTCAAAACTTTTTTCCCTTTTTTTTACCTTTTTCTTCTAAAACAAAACTTTTTTCAAATTAACACTTCTTTTTTTTATTCTTCGCTTGTCCTTCTCAAACATATTAGGAAATATACAGTATATTTTAAGGCATTTGTTATAACTGTTTTTTTATTAACTGTATTAAATGCATTTTAGCTGAATTTATAATTTTTTTCTTATTTTTTGCATGTTAGCCTGTTTTATACGTGCGCTTTAGCTTATTTTTTGTTTTTGTGCATTTGATTAAAACTGTTTTACTCTTAAAAGTTATTTGTTGCTTAATTTTACCTGTAGGCTAACTTACTTTACCTTGTACTATACATCTTTGTATTTTTAGCAAAAAAATCAAATTTGTACTGTCTGTTTAAAAAATTAATCTTTTAAAAAAAACCTCCTTGATTTGTTTTCCAGTTCCCTGGACTTCCTGTTACTGATCCGAGTTGCTGATCCTAGGCCCTGTTTCAGTTCTTATTAGGAAGGAGGAAGTTTCCTTTTGTTAGAATAGAAGTTTGATTAGGAAAGCAAGTAGTTTGCAATTTTTTACCAGTTTCTAGCTCTAATCACCCCCTGCTATAAAAACTTTGGGCCAATTCCACAGCCAGTTCAGCCCCACACTTAAACACCTTTTGGCAGCTAAACAAAGTGTTTCCAAGCCTCTGCACAGATCCCCTCTGTCATTAGTGGCCTGCAAGTGATCTTTGCAGAGAGGCTAAAGAGTGACTTTCTAAAGTGATTTTAGCTTTTAAGCTTTTTTTTAGTTTCTTTCTGCATTTGCTTTTTAAGTTTACTTACACTTTTTTTATTTTCTGCATTTTCTGCATTTTGCACTGTTTTTTTATAATTAATACAACTTGTTGTTTTTAGGCTTGTTTTAGGCTACACACACTAAAGTCATTGCGCCATTTACTGTTATATTTTTTACTGTTTGTGTTTCCTTTTTTTAATCTATGTTTCTGATAAAACTCTTTCTTTGTTTTTCCACTTCCCTGTTGCCAATCAGTGGGAGTTGTGGCTAGTTTGGGTTTTGTTTTTGTTTGGTTAAGTTTTCCTGTTTAAGCTTATTATGATTACCAGGTTTTTTTTGCCAGACTGGCGTGGGACATTGCCTGCTTTAAGTTTGTCAAGTTTTTAGTTATTCAGCAAACGTTAGAAACAAATTGTTGGCTTAGTTTTGGGCCAATTCCAGCTCTAGCTCTTACTCTAAAACACGCTTAAACTTATTTCCCCATGGATAATGCAACTCTATTATATAACCTATAAAAGAAGACTATGCACTTGATTTAAAAACTTTGATCCAGCCTAGTACTTGCTTCTAGATAAAGCACTCTTCCCTGCTCCTTACTTCCACCATTATAAAACCACTTCCACCAGCCCAAAACCCACTCTTTATCTACCTGAACTTTCGAGTTCGAGTATCTATCACCAGTGTCTCTCAGCTGGGGATCAGTTGCTCCTGGGAATATTCCATCAACTCATTACAAACCCCTCATGTACCTGAACAATAGCCTCCTTCTCCAATACCTGACAAATACATAACACACAAAAACTAACAACATAATCAAAGAGCTGGACAATCTCGGGCTCATAGGACAAGGTCAGGTACAAGACATCAAGACAACTAGCAATACCACAATACAGGAGCAGACATACATACACACATCACAATCACAGTCACACAACATACAACATACTCACACAAACACATACTGCATAAAACGGTGGTACCCAAGTTACAAAAAATCACCAAAACACACCAGCAGACCGACCCACAAACCCAGGCACATAAACCAAACACCTCCACCGTCACACCACCACAGCAGATAAGTCCAAACACACCACAGCGTTGGCCAACAGGGTGCCACCATAGAACAACACACTGGCAGACTGTCAAGTCAGTCAGGTAGACAGAGATCCACCATGGCACATTCTCACCCAGGCTGAGTACGCCATTCACATAGCAGCAAGCACTACGGTCTCTCAGCAGCAGGTACAGCGCTTTTGGTTGTCAGGTCTGTACGCATCATTGTCAGCATTTGTCCACACTTACCTCCACGGACTGACAGAAGGGACAAGTGCGGTACCCCGGGGACTACTGAGAAGGTCCTTGACGGAGACCTTACCCTATATCCTATGCTTTCCTACGGTGATGCAGTCTTAACCCTATACCTAGATGATCTGGAATTAATAATTGAGAAACCAGTGATAAATATGTCATCTCAAGGGATCAATTGGGATCTAATAGGGATGACACTGATGACACTGTGACACGCTGCCATGAGGCGGAAGCACCTGTCACCCTCAGCTTTTCGGGGCTTGGGCAGGCTCTGCCACCACCATTCTGATATTTAGTTTTAGGACAAACACTAAAACCTAACCTGCTAGCCCGCAAAAACAAAAAAACCTAAAAAAGTATGCTGCTCCAATGAAGGCTCTCAGTGTCTCAAATGCTCACCTTTGCCGAACCTCTTCTCTCAAGAACATCATTTTCGTCTGTGACAAAGCAATGGAGAACGGTTCAAGGCTGTGCCCAGACAGGCACCTTGTAGGCAACACTATTATGCCTATATCATGGACAAAAATCCGGAAAACACCAAGAAAGGAGGGGGTGTCCAAATCGGACATAAAGGACACCCACACCGTGCAGGAATCAAAACACACAATACATCACATGCATCAGGTGCCCATCAGGTGCAAGGAACCTGACACCATCCTCATGCACTTATTCATAGTATAAACTCATCTCGCAACAAACTCAGGAACCTTCCTGACCCTCCCTGAAAGGGAACCTATGAACTCCAAAGCAAACACCATCATACTAGGTGACTTAACCTAACTAATATAGACTGGACTACTCAAGCGAACTAAATAACTGGGAACACCCAAAGTTCATAAACTCAATAAATCAAATGCCATGGAACACCTTCCCACACTCAAATGCCCTCTAACACTCCTCATCAATCAACAGGATCAAAATATTCAAAAAATCCGAAGTAACACCCTCACACCAAGATCACAATATCAACAACAAACTTGAGGTCCTCTCACTATCCTGGAAAGAAAAGACCAAAAAGAAAAAACCCAGGTCCTCAATCAGTCACCACTAAAAACAAAAAGGTTGGGTTTCCTTTTAAGGCCCCAGGCCTTTCACCCTGATATAACTAATTACAATCCTTACAACTTTAACAACCCAGCACCCTGCCTCAGTACCAGCAGGCACAGGACCCCAAACTAGGACTGGCAAACAACAAAGGAAAAAACACAGTCTGGAAGACTCCAATGCTCACAAGCAAAGCAAACCAGCCATAAAACAGAGCAAGAAACCCAAAATTAAGAGAGCTATGACAAGATAGAAAAAGTAAAAAAGGAGAGCTACCCAAAACTACTCATCAGAAAAAAATCAGAGAAAAAAGCGCATAGAAAATCCGAACATAGATAAAAAGAGAAATAGCCCATAAAAGAAAAAGACCTTAATTGCTGAGAAAAATGCAAGGAAACTGTTCAGATGATGTGAAATTAGTTCAACCTATATTAGAAACCCTGGAAGGAAACCACAGGAACCTGCTCAGGATTCTGCCAGGCCCAAAGGAGAATTCTATTCCAGAGACCAGAGAACCACATGGCCAGCGATAACCAAGTGCAAACTTCTCCTGGGCAAAAACACAGCATCCAGGGGGACGGGCAAAGTCCACAAGACTATTAGGAAGAACTCGAGGAATTAAACCCACAGGGCTGGACAGCCTGGAGCGAATAGCCTCACCAACAGATGTACCCATTGGAGTAATCTAGCTCCAGGCTAATGCATGTGCCAATAAGGCGGTGCAAGCAAAAGACCCTGAGGTTTACACCCCATTAGCTTGAACCACACATCTGCAAAGCCATACTGAGGATCATAATGGAACTCATTATCTGCAAAGCCATGGAGAGAAATTAGACGTGGAAATTAAACGGTTTGGAAGTCAAAGGCTTGGCCATGGAGGATCATAATTTTGTGGCTTTGTAAAGAAACAATCAGTGGTTCTTAGACTTGGAAAGGCCAGTCATACTTTCTGCCAACCCAGTCCTGCCTTGTTGAAACAAGACCTGGCTAAAGTACGCCCACCTAATAAGCCATTGACAGATGTAGCTCAGTCCATATTTGCAAAAGCCACTATATAAGAACACACGGGGTCCAGCACTGCTCAGGGCTGACAGAACTCAACCAGACAGAGAAACCATCACAGGGGTCAGTCCTGTTCACCACTCTTGTCAAATCCTGTCTTCTGAAGTCGTCGCAAACACAGGAGGGTCAGAGTTGCAATTCTTCGCAGATGACTACAAACTGGGAGTTAGTCCTTGGTTGTTTCTTGTTGTATCCTCTTGAAGGAGCCTTGCAGAATCACATAGGGTGTGCTTCCACCTGGTGGAGAGTTAAGCGGAGCGTACAAAAACAGAGTATGAAACAAAACTGCCACAGATAGACTCATATATATAAGACAATCACTGAGAGCTTCTTCAAAAGTATAACCAGGTGAGGTTACCAAGTTGAAGAATTGCTAGTTTTACTCTTGGGAAAAGTCATAGTGATCTAGGAACCATTTTATATACAAGACCCTAAGGACAGAGGGATCATCCTAAATCAAGGGGAAAAACTGTGATGCCCTTGGGACACTCATTAGACCATGAGTTGAGTACAATGCCCTAAAGGAATCTATCTGACCCGACTCTGGAACAGCAAGGGATTCGGAATGTGAAGCCACCAAACATCTGACCCAACCAAGGATATGTCTTATTAGACCTATCAAAGACTCCAACTACCCAAAGTCTCATCTCCAACTGCCAAGAATTTGCCTGACCACTGACCCCACCAGTTTTACACCGCCTGATAAAGGTCTCAATGGGAAGGACCAAAAATCTAGATATATACTTGCCACAAGGCGATTTGATGAATACACTTCACCTTTAAAATCTCATACCTCACGGATACGAGAGTTCATCACCTTGACCGGTGGATGCTAGATTAAAAATCCGGTACACAGGAGCATTCAGACATGTGGCAGACTCCTATGGGAAAAACAACCAATGGATGGGAGATGGCAGAGTGCTGGAGGGGATTACTTCAGTGTCACTGCTTGACATGGGCACAGAAAAAGAGGATATATGGTGAGGGATGAAACTAGTGTCTGGCTATTGACCTCCTATCCTAGCTGTTAGTAATTGAGCCTCCTCTACCTCTAACCTTGGCATATTTCATTCTTTAGTAAACATTTCCATTTGTAATTTTTCTTGATTTCCGCATTTCTCTGCTTTATACAGATTTTCATAAAAATTCTGTAATATTGCTAATATCTCTACAGGATCTCTGGTTATTTTCAGTGTTATAAGCTCCCCTTTCTACTTTCTGTTGCCTGAGGTGTGCTAAAATCTTTTTTGTGTTCTGGACTTATTATCAAAAAAATACTTGCTTAACAGCAATCTTTCTAAACTCATGCATATTATTGAGGTAGTTCCTTAGTTTCTTCTTTAGCACTTTGCAATTGAGCCTGTTCTTGCTCTGTGAGATTACCCTATTCTGCTATAATTTATCCTTTGTCAGTCCCTCTAAACAGTTGCTACTTCTTAGCCATATCTCTTTTTTCATTTATTTCCACCCTATTTTTAAACTCCTTTTTAGTTTTATGACACTTCCTAGCTATATTTTCAGAAGAAATGTATGTCTTCCTTAATATCTTGCAAATAATTTCTACTATCATTCCCTACATTTCTCTTTATTTTAGTTATTATTGGTGCATGATCTTAAGTAGTTATTGGATGCATATCAAAACTTTCAATTAAATGCACGTTCCTGTGAAATATAATTTCTGTCTAGACCAGTCCAGTTCTTGTACTTCTCTGAACTCATACTACTGAATTCACATCATCCATACCACCTATTTTCATAAATTTCTTCAAAAATGTACTCTCTTTTTTAATATTTTCCCTTCTAGGTCCCTCAGATATATGTTCACTGCTGCAAATCAAAGTCCAGTCCTGACCTGTAGGTAATATACCCTGCCAAAAGCTGATTATTTCTCCCAGAATTTTCTTAAGCTCCATCATAAAAGTTTTAGGTAGAATATAAATGCATGCCAGCATAATCCACTTCCTTTCCCAGTAGCCCCCTTAGAACTACAAATCTGCTATTATTATCCTTTTTTCCTTCTGTCACTATTGGAGCTCTTCTCACAATTAAATAATGTTCCTTTTTCTTTGTCTCAGATGTTCCACTGAATAACCATCTCAAAATCCTTTATCAAGTTCACATGCTCATTTCTTTCAAAATGTGTTCCTATAGCATAACTGTTTCCATTTTGCATTTTTAATATAGTTTACTACTCTTTTATATATATATACATTTTTATGTGTGTGTGTGTCTGTGTGTGTGTGTGTGTGAGAGGGAACATTCACATTTAAAGATAATATGCAAAGTGTTGCCATTGTGATGAGAAGTTTATTCCCCCCTAATATGTATAGTACAACTTTGTAAATCTTCAAATAATGACGTTTAACCCTCCTAATAGGAATAATTGTCTTAAGACTGACAGCCACACTCACAGACTTGAAATAACCTATATTGAAAGCTATCCATGCTAAGATGTATGGTATAGCCTGTGCTTCTGCTTACACCAAGTGCTGTCTGTTTTAATCTACATTTATTACTCTCCAAGATATAGAAAACAACTTAAATGCATTCAGAAAACATTATCTCCTAGCCATTGAAAGAATGTAGTATTCTATTTATATTCCCCCTTATCAAATTGTCTTCATAGAAACATGAGAACCAGATACACAGTTGCATTTTGCTACAATCTTCTCATGTTGTATTATGATCATCTATTTGCTAGGGGACAGTGTTCTTACATTTACTTACTTCCCCTTAAAACTTGTTATTAGATCAAGCCAAAGGCCTTAATCCAGTCATTCACCTATGCAAAAGTAAGAAAAAACATATCAGTTGTACTTATGCCATGCTCTTTTGTCCAGGCTTTCCTCTCTTTTTACATTGCAGTGTCTATATTTCTTAAAATTAAACAAGAAGAAAGAAGAAGAAAAAGGAAGGGGACTTGTTTGCTTTAGTATACCTATTACACACAAAAATAACTGAAAAAGCTTTACTGTATAACATGCCGTATATGTCCTGTTTTATATAAATACTGTTAAAAACAAAATTTGTTTTACTTGCAGTTACCTCTTTTCCTTCCGCTATCTCTTTCCCTCTGCTTAATATTCTTCCAAACATTAATGACATGAAGTAGGACATACCCACTCTTCATTTCTTGATACATTGGAAAATATTAGGGTACAACCTAACACCCTAATAATGGGCGATTTCAACTACCCTACCATTAACTGGGAAAACTACTCATGTACCAACTCTTGTGCTCAACGTTTTCTGGAATTCATAAATTCCAATGCCTTGGATCAACATATCCACACCCCCACCAGGGGCAGCAATATCCTAGACCTGGTTATTACCAACATGGGCAACCAGTGCTCCACACCAAAGGTCATTTCCTTGTTGGTCAGATTTGACCACAAACTAATCACCCTAGACATCCACATCCCTCCCCACCCCCCATTAGGGATACCACAGTAAAAAAGTTCTCCAAAGACAACTTCACACTTCTTAAGACAGAAGTGGCAAACTTCATGACACCCATGCTGACGGACAATAGAGGTATGACTGCTGATTCCTATACAAATGCACTTTATAAGCACTTACATGAGTGCATGGATCGTGCAATCCCTAACAGAACCAAGGTGCTATCCTCCAAAAAAAGGAAGCCAGTCTGGTGGTCCCCTGCCATATACAAACTCTACAACAGAAGACAGAAACTGTTGCAAAAAAAGAGTAAAATCCCATGATTGGAGAAACTCCCTGGTCAGCCTCAGTAAGAAGCGGAGATCCCTCATAAAATCCTCCAAAGCTAGTTATGAAAACAAAATCGCCACTGACTCTAAAGACAGCCACAAAGCATTCTATAGCTATGTCAAGAATATCAATGGCAACACTCCGATCTGCTCTGAGTTACAACACAATGGCACTAAATATACAGAATCAACTGATATTGCCAACATCCTGGCAGATAGGTTCAGTGCTAACTTTACCCCCCTGTCATCCCCTTAAGGGTCCATCTCTATACCAGAAGAATGCAAAGTTCCTGTAATCACGGCTGCACAGGTAAAAAACACACTATCCAAAGCCAAGAACATAGCATCCATGGGACCTGACAACATCCCAGGCTGTGTTCTACATGAACTACAGAATGAACTGGCACCCCACCTAAGTACCATGTTTAATCAAAGCCTCACCTCAAGCTATGTGCCCGCTGAATAGTGCACAGCGACGGTTATACCACTCCACAAAAGGGGAAGCCACCACAGACCCCGGAAACTACCGGCCCATTAGCCTAACGAGCCTGGTCTGCAAGGCTATGGAACGTATCATCATGGAACTTATAAACAATGACATTGGTAATCTCCAAACTCAGGACACCACCCAGTTCGAGTTTGTAAAAGGCAGATCATGTCTCCTAAACCTGATAGACTTCTTTGAAGCAGTCACCAAAGCCGTAGATGATTGTAAGGTGGTTCACACAGCATATCTAGATCTCGCCAAGGCTTTCGACACCATCCCCAACTCTGGAATTATAGATAAACTCACTAAACTAGGTATAAATCCCTATGCCACAAGATGGGTTGCCAACTGGCTCACTGACAAAACCCACACTGTGAAAGTAGCAGACTCCGAACTTCAGACCAGTGACAAGTGGAGCACCACAGGGTTCAGTCCTGGGTCCTCTCCTGTTTGGTATCTACTTCTCTGAAGTACAGGCTAACACAGAAGGTCTTTATTAAGTTCGCAGATGACTGCAAACTAGGAGCCATAATCAAAACTCCAAAAGATGTGGACATCCTACAAAAGGGCCTCGCTGATGCAGATGCCTGATGTCAAAGCCATGGCCTCAAGCTCAATGCCAAAAAGTGCATTGTCATCCCTTTTGGTAAAAACTCTGTACCCATGAACTACCACATAGGTGGTAGTCTACTTAACACCGAAAGTGTGATAAGAGACCTTGGGACACAGGTGGACAGTAGTCTCTCCTATGATAATCACATCACCACAGTAGTCAGGAAATCCTTCTACATGGCACACCTCATCACAAAAGGTTTCTCATCCAGAAAAAAAGAGGTCATTGCTCCCCTCTACTCGTCACTCCTTAGACCCATTATAGAGTACAGTGCCCCTTTTGGTATGTACCTCACAAGACATCTACAACAACAGGAAAGGCCACAGAAATACCTCACAAAGAGGATTACTGGCCTCAAACAGATGCCCTACGCAGACCGTCTCAAAAAACTGCAGCTTTACTCTGTTGCATATCGCCTACTCAGAGGCGATCTCTGCCTAACACACAAAGCTATGTCAAACCCAGAGCTTTTAGACATGCTCCACTTAAAGAAATCCCAATCCCTATGAGCTTCACGCTCTAGGGACCTAAACCTTGTCACCACAATAAACAGAACATGCTGGAAGGATAGATTCCTGTCCCAGAGACTTCCCATACTCTGGAACAAACTACCTATCTATATCAAACAAAGCTCCTCATTAGCACTCTTCAAGAAAAATCTTGATGACTGGATGGGAGATAGGAAATTCACCCTAGGGATAACTTTTGTGGCTCTGCTCGACAGTGGCACAGGAAAATAATTTTCTTGGGTGGCGAAAGCCAGGGTACCTTTTGGCTAGGCTTATATAGACCCTACCTATGAACCTATATGCTTTGAAGTTTCCTACAAGTTTAACAACGTCAAAAAAGTTCAATATTTCCAGGTTTTCTTTTTCCACCATATTTCACAAATTGTAATTATTGCTTTCTAGTCCCACATTTATTCATTAATTTCCAAGTTGCTGTTTTTCTGTTGATCTCAATTTCCCAAACCCCGTCTCTGGTTAATTTCCAACTTGCTCATTTTTTTTCTAGTCAACTCCTTTGCTTTTTTTGTTTCTCTCAAGTATTTTCCTTTGGAATACTGGAAAAGCTTTCACTGGCATAGTCTGCCTATGAACTTTATCATCAGAACAATAACAAGCAGAATCCCATTCTGTTTGACAGCAGACATTTTGTTGGACATACTTTTGTATTCCCTCCTTATCATGATCTGCGTCAAAAATGACTTTGACTCTCCAGGATAAATATTCTGAAGACAGATGAATACAGCAGCTTGAACCTTACTGCTTCTCAATATTCCCTGATTGCTAGAATATATTTACTCCTCTTCTGCTTGGTGTGCAGTGAGTAATCATTTTCCACAAACACTATACTTTCTCCAACCTTTAGTACTTTGTCCTTCTGCCACAATTTCATCAGAATCAACTCTTTCTGCTAATAGGATTGCATCTTTACTGTTAAAGGTCATGGCTGCTTTCTAATGGCCAGGTTTGGAGCATACAGACAATGTACCCTTTCAGTTACTAACTCCTGTTGTGGAATACCAGTCCACTTGCTTATTTGTGCTTTCATAAAATTAATACAGTTTCTTTGGTACAGCATAAAATCTCAGGTATTCCCTACTTGCTCTTTCCAGGAAATGAACATTTTAAACATTTCCTCTTGAGCAGTCTAATACTCAGCCAGCCTTTTCTTCATTTTGACCTCTGATGTTTGCAGTTTGATCAGCTCATCTGATTATCTGTTTAAAGCTTCTTCCATTTTTTCTAGACTTTGTGTTGATATACTTCGGTGTTTCCTTTATTTTAGCCAGCTTTAAACACATTTGACTTATTTCTTTCCTGTATATTACTGGAAGTCAGGTGTTGCACCAAAGCTGGTGCTTGAACTGCTTTTTGCTGGACAGCTGCAGGTTTCTTCCCAGCCACTGTTTTCTACTTACCTTTTGTGATTTTCTTTCACATTCTCTGAATTTCTTCTTTGCTGGCATCCACGCAGTGTGGTTACTAACCATTAACTGAAATTTATCAAAAAAGACAAATTCACTGTCACTCATAAGAGTTTATGTTTTTACACTGGGGAAGCTGAAATTAAGCTGTTACTCAGGCCTGTAGCCATCTTGGAAATCCATTGTTCTATTAATGTTGTCAAACATTTGTCTCCCCTTCACAAAACCACATTGGTAAATATCTATCAATTCTGACCTTATCCTTACAGTCTTTTAGCTATTATAGACATAAACACTTTATAATCATAGTTTAAAATTGAAATGGGCTTATATGAAGTTGTGTCTGATGATTATTTACAGTCCTTAGGTATTACAGCCACCACAGCTTTCTACAGATTGATTATATATCACCATTTTATCTCATGTCCTCCTATCCTGACTGTTAGGAATTGAGCCTCGTCTACCTCTAACTTTGACATACTTAATTCTTCCATGAATATTTCCATTTGTGCTTTTTCTTGAGTTCCACATTTCTCTGCTTTATACAAAATTTCATAAAATTTCCAAAATATCTCTAATACCTCTACTGGATCTCTTGTTATTTTTCTTGTTATAGGCTCCCTAAGTTTGGCAACAATGCATTTGACTTTCTGTTGCTTAAGTTGTGCTAAAAGCTTTTGCACTCTGGAGTTATAAAAAAAAACAGTTGCTTAAGAGCAGATGTTTGTCAGACCCTCTAAATAACTCTTGTTACATGTTAGCCATATCTCTTTTTCTATTATTTTATTTCTACCCTGTTTTAAACCCCACTTTTATTTTATACCACTCACTAGCTATACCTTCTGAAGAAATGTCTGTCGTCCCTAATTACTCACAAATAATTTCCACTACCTATTCCTTAAATTTTTCTCTTTAACAGGTAGTTGGGAATTGCCAGTGCCTCATGTTTACTTCATTACCCTGCATTCTTATCTTAGTTTTTATTGCTGCATGATCTGAAATTATCGGATGTGTGTCAAAGTTCTCAACTGAATGCACATGTTCCTGTTAAATATCATTTCTGACTAGTTTATCCTAGTTATTTTACCTAGGGGAATATATGTATATTCTCTTTGAGTTCCTACTAATAAATTCATATCATCCATACCAAATATTTTCATAAATTTCTTCTGAAATCTATCATCTTTTGTTATATTTTCTCTTCTAGGCCCTCTAGAACAACCTCACTTTTGCATATCAGGTTCCACTCCTCACCTTAAAGTAATATTCCCTGCTGAAAGCTAATTATTTCTTCCAAAATTTTCTTAAACTCCATAGTAGCAGTTTTAGGTGCAATATAAATACATGCCAGCATAATCCTCCTCCCTTGCCAGTAGTCCATTACTACCACAAATCTTCTTGTCTATAGTTTTTAATACTCTTTCTGCCATAATTTTGTCAAGAGCAACTCTTTCTGCTGGTATAATTGCATCTTTAGTAATATAGGTCTTGGCTTCTTTTTCATTTCTTTCTCATGGCCAGGTTTGATACGTAGACAGTATGTGCTCTTTCAATTAACAAATCCTGCTGCCCAGTTGCTTATTTGTAGTTTCATACAGTTAATAACAGTCTGTTCCTTTCAGTTTCTCTGGTGTAGCAGAATATCTACAGATTTTCTCTGTGTAGTATGTCTAACTGTACTATATTTTGAAGCAGGTCTCTACCAAAGCTGAAATGTGAATTACTTTTTGCTGAACTGCTGAAATATTCTTCCTAACCATTGTTTTTTCTTCCCATTTTCTGGTTCATTTTCTGTTACTTTCTCTAAATGTCTTCTTTGCTAGCATCCAGGCAGTGTAATTTCAATCCAGCAACTGAATTTTATGCAGTTTAGTTTCTTTGGGAGCTTTTTTTGCAGTTGCATTTTTCACATTGGGAAACCTATCATAAATATGTTTATCAGTGAGCAGTCCTCTTGGACCTACATTGTGCTACTAGTGTTGTTAAATGTTTGCTTCCCCAATCCCTAGCAGAAAACCACATTGATCTGTGTATCAATTTTGGCAACAACTTTCCCATTTTCTTAGCTAGTATAGATATAAAGGGTCTATATTAGATGAATGAACAATTAATGTCTATATTAGATGAATGAACAATTAAAATGTCCAGCATGCGTGACACACTTTAATCGAATGTTCATCTAATCGGAAACTGAAATGGCTGAAAATCATGTAATCGAAAGATTTTGTTTGGCCAACACCTTCCCTGTACTGACATACGAGACACATAGACACTACCAATATATGTACACCCCTACTCACTCACATTATTTCAAACCTTTCATATCTAAAAACACTCTTCCGCTTTTTAGGAGAAGGTGGGGGGCTTTGCCCCCCACACTCCCCCTAACTAAGATCACTCTACATTGGGGAAAGGGCAGTTTCCCGGTAATGCCAAAGCAAATTCTTTAACGAGGAAAGAACTCGCTTACCTGGCCATTCGAGACAGGTTAGAGTATTGACATCACAAGTCAAATTCAGTGACATGGCCAAGTAAAAGTTTTCGAAACTCCTATTTTCGGCATTTTCAGCTTCCGATTAGATGAACGTTCGATTAAAGTGTGTTGATCATGTTGTACTCAACATTTTAATCGTTCATTCATCTAATATAGACCCAAATACAAATACTTTATAATCATGGCTTAAAATGAAATGGGTTTCTATGAAGCTCAATCTGGAGGGTCTTTACTGTTTTTGGATAATATAGATACCATAGCTTTCTTTGAAAATGCTGGTATGCCCCCTTTCCACCTTAAAACAAACTGTTACAACTGTCCAGATCTTTACCATCTTATTCCCTCTCAACTTCCAAACTTACACTGGAGTATCACCAGTTCCCGGATACTGCCCTGTTGATTAATTTTTACATAGCATGCTTAAATGTTGGGAAAAAGAGATAAAGTACCTCCAAGAGGAAACCTGTCCATCTGACCAATACCCACAGTTTAAAACTGGGTACGTTCAAGTGCGGGTTTTGCAAACAGTGCCATGCTGTTATTAATGCTCCCACTCTTTTTATCCCTTCTAGGAATTTCAACATCAAATCTTTTAGTTGTTATAACTGTGGAAGTAAAGGGGTTGTGTATTTGGGTTCCTGCACCATCTGCTCTAGTTTCTATGTCGGTAAAACCGAGAGGCCACTTAGGAAAAGAATATATGAGCATTTCTATGACATAGGCAAGCACAAGGAATCTAATGCATTTTACAAGCATTCTCTTTCATGCCCCAAATTAGACCTTAAATTTATTGTGTTAGAGCAAGTGATGCCAGACGTCAGGGGAGGAGATTGGGAAACAACTCTTGAGTACAAGGAACTCCTATGGCAACTAAAGTTGGATGCAGGCAGACACCCCAGTTTAAACGATAATATAAATATAAGCAGTGTTCTCAAGTTGAGAATGGCTCGATTATAATAGAATTATTTTCACATTTTAAAATTACCCCTTCTTGGGAACACAATTAACAAACTGTTTTTTCATTTTGTTTTTTCATTTTACTTGCTTTTTGCAAGCTATGTGTACGTGTATATATACAATACACATACATTTGTTTTATATACACAATATATATATTTGTTACATGTATTTTTTGAGATGTATTTTCTCCTGAATGTCATACTGAATGTTTTTAATCACAGAACACCATTAACTAATATGATTTTCAGATTTGGTAGTTATTTTATCTATACTAATTCTGTAGAATTGTTTTAAAGTATTCTTATATATTTTTGTGACTTCACTTTGAAGTTTCTGACTTCATCTGTTTTCAAGGAGTGCTGATTTTAGGTTATTTGGTTTTTAATTTAACAATTTAATAATTCAATATATTAATTTAATATGCTAATTAATTAATTAGCGACTCACTAGTGAGTATTTAAACTTTCTGTGACATTTTTCATTTTAACTTGATAAAGCTCGGTACAACCAAGCGAAAGCGCTTGTTTTTAACTGCTGGTTGTCTACAATAAAGTAGCAACTTTATCCTGGTTCGTTTTTTTGCTTTGGATCTACCTTTCTTCCTGGTCTTGGTGGTTTCCCTTTATTTTCTAAGTGACGTTCTTCTTCCATGGCTGACGAAGCTGAACTAACCAATTTTGCTGAAACCCCTCAGCTGTTGAAAGACAACCCCGAGGATGGTCCAGTGACTCGTACTGAATTCAGTCAAGTACTCTCTATGCTAACACAGCTTACCAACCTTTTAAAAGAGAATAACGGATGTAATACCTCGCTACCTGGGAATCAGCAACATGCTGTGGACTTAAGGAGGAAATCTCCATCGACTACTATATGCGGAACTGTTAGTGGTCTGCACTCTTTATTACCGGCGAACTTGAGTTTACTAACGGCACCTAACCGCCAGCATACTGAGAACATGCATTGTTCACAGAACAACAGACCTGATAAACAGCCCAGAGACTTTAATTTTAACACCTGGGCAGGTCGACAATTCACATTTAACCAAGGTACTGTGTCTTCCAAAAATGATAACAATATTGAGCAAGACTTTAGTGAAATGAGAGATAAACTTTACGCTTATAAAAATAATCAACTTGAGATTGATTATCTAAGGGAATGTGTCAACGTAAAACAGGTACCGAAGGGTTTATATTGTTACAAGTTCCCCAATAATGTTCAACCAGGAACTTTGTACTATAAAAAATTGTGTGAAATTTTTGATAGAGCTGGACTAGAAGTTTTAAATGTGATGATTTGAGAATATGAGGTGAAGGCCGATATTCTTTTAAATGAGTTAAGTGTTTTAAACAATTCCTTGGTTACTGACACTAATTTTTTAAGTGTGAAGTTTAACTATGACAATGTCTTTGATGAAGTTAACCAATTTTGTGTTAAAATACTTAACCATAAAATACGTAAACTAGATAGGGATTTAGTTGAATATAGAGAAGGGATGGCCTATCCCCTCCCCAATAGGACCCGATGGGAACATAAACAGGATGATAATAATAAGAATATCCAGACCAAAGGGACTGATAATCATTCTAAAATGACCTATGAATCTCTTCGTAGAAGTGAGAGGTTAGCTGAGAAAGGTAGAAAGAACTCTACACAGGATTTTCAGCAACCCCCCGGCAGAACGGGGGCATGGGGACAGAAACAACCCCTTCAGACTTGGAACAACAAACACAGTTAGATGATAATGATATTCTACCTGAGACAGCATCCCCTCACTATCATAGTTCCCCCATTTCAATGGGCAATAATTATTCTATTACTAAAAAGGACAATTTTGCCATATACAACTACACTGATATGCAAATAACGGATCATACTTTTGATTTGTTTACACAGGGTTTTCAGTTTGTTCCTGCATGCCCTTTTAATTTGTCTAAAACTCTAGTAGAGCTCAAACTTTTTGTTAGAAATTTAAATTTAGTACATTATTTTAAAGGAAAGCCTTATATCAACAACAGGCTCAGCAGAGCTAGTACATTTAATCCCCATACACATCCTTTGATTAAGCTCTTTGAAGAATTAGTTGAGAAGGATTTTAGAATTTTGCACCCACAAGGAACAAATTCTTCGCCCACTAATCTAGATGAACACGGAGTCTGGCTCATTAACCACCTTAAAAAAGAGAACATCAGGGTCATGAAACCAGACAAGGGAGGTGGAGTGGTTCTGATGTACAATTCCAGTTATGATAGTTATATACATGACATGTTACAGGATTCTGAACAATATGAGATTGTTTCCAGGAATGAAGTTAACTTAACTTTTTCCAAGATTAAATTTATGCTTACTGATCATTTGCTACAGGGAGCTATAAATGAGAGATTGTTCAACTATTTACATGTTGAGAAACCCAAAATACCAGTAATTTTCGGAATCCCAAAGATCCACAAAGGCCTAGACCCATTGAGGTTTAGACCTATTGTTTCAGGAGCAGGAAGCATCACTGAACCTTTAGGTAAATTCATTGATTATGCCACCAAACAATTAGGTTCATCCCTGGACCATGTTTGTAAGGATTCATGGGATTTCCTTAAAAGTATTCAGCCCTCCTTTTTCCAGCCTGAACTTTTCATGATAACTATAGACATTAAATACCTGTTTCCTAGTATACTACACTCTACTGGATTGGAGTGGTTTAGCGATGTCTTGACTACTGAAGCTAGTCTCAGCAATAAAATGACTGGTCTTTTAGTTGAGTTAATGGAAACTTTGTTACAAAACAACTTTATTTATTTCAATGGTGAGTTGTTTAGACAGAAAAAAGGTGTGGCTATGGGCACCTCCTGCGCTTCTCTGTATGCCAATGTAGTCTTGCATAAATGGGAACAGATGTTTATTTTTTCCACTACTTGGGTCCAATACCTAACACATTACATGAGATACTCGGACAACATCTGTATCCTATGGAATGGCACCCTTAACCAATTTCATGATTTTTCTCGTTACATTAACTCCACCACCTCCTTTTTAGTGTTCACTCACAACATTAGCGAAAATGAACTTCACTATCTTGATGTCACCTTATATAAAGATTATAATAATCAAACATTTCACTCCAAATTATTTAGAAAATCCACCTTCTCGAATTCATACCTGCATTTTCAGAGTGGGCATCATTCTATCAGAAAAAAGGCATTGTTAAGGGCCAATTCATCAGAGCTTCTAGGAAGTGTAGTTCTCCTAGTGATTTTTTAGAAGAAATTCACTTCTTGAGCTCTTTGTTTATAGAGAGGGGTTACCCATCTTCACTTGTTACCTCAATGGCACAGGACGTGATGGACAATAGAGAAACAAAATACCCCCCACTTCTTGGTAAAGGAGGACACCTTGATGTAGGTAACACAATCGTGGCACTTGATACATCTAAGAACAGTTTTATTTACACTTACTCTCTTAACTCTATTGAAGTCGAGAGAATGATTAGGAGGCATTGGCCTGTTCTGACTTTCCATGATGAAATCAAGGACTTACTACCAGCACACCCCAAATTTATAAGAAAGAGGGATGTCAATTTTAAGGAGATATTTGAAAGGAAACCTGTCCATCTGACCAATACCCGCAGTTTAAAACTGGGTACGTTTAAGTGCGGGTTTTGCAAACATTGCCATGCTGTTATTAATGCTCTCACTCTTTTTATCCCTTCTAGGAATTGCAACATCAAATCTTTTAGTTATTATGACTGTGGAAGTAAAGGGGTTGTGTATCTGGGTTTCTGCACCACCTGCTCTAGTTTCTATGTCGGTAAAACCGAGAGGCCACTTAGGAAAAGAATATATGAGCATTTCTATGACATAGGCAAGCACAAGGAATCTAATGCATTTTACAAGCATTCTCTTTCATGCCCCAAATTAAACCTTAAATTTATTGTGTTAGAGCAAGTGATGCCAGACATCAGGGGAGGAGATTGGGAAACAACTCTTGAGTGCAAGGAACTCCTATGGCAACTAAAGTTGGATGCAGGCAGACACCCCGGTTTAAACGATAATATAAATATAAGCAGTGTTCTCAAGTTGAGAATGGCTCGATTATAAAAGAATTATTTTCACATTTTAAAATGACCCCTTCTTGGGAACACAATTAACAAACTGTTTTTTCATTTTGTTTTTTTCATTTTACTTGCTTTTTGCAAGCTATGTGTACGTGTATATATATACAATACACATACATTTGTTTTATATACACAATATATATATTTTTTTACATGTATTTTTTGAGATGTATTTTCTCCTGAATGTCATACTGAATGTTTTTAATCACAGAACACCATTAACTAATATGATTTTCAGATTTGGTAGTTATTTTGTCTATACTAATTCTGTAGAATTGTTTTAAAGTATTCTTATATATTTTTGTGACTGCATTTTGAAGTTTCTGACTTCATCTGTTTTCAAGGAGTACTGATTTTAGGTTATTTGGTTTGTAATTTAACAATTTAATAATTCAATATATTAATTTAATATGCTAATTAATTAATTAGCGACTCACTAGTGAGTATTTAAACTTTCTGTGACATTTTTCATTTTAACTTGATAAAGCTTGGTACAACCGAGCGAAAGCGCTTGTTTTTAACTGCTGGTTGTCTACAATAAAGTATCAACTTTATCCTGGTTCGGTTTTTTGCTTTGGATCTACCTTTCTTCCTGGTCTTGGTGGTTTTCCTTTGGTTTCTAAGTGACGTTCTACCTCCAAGAAGAAAATATTGGAATACATCTTAAATTGTTTCTGTCATTCATTCAAGGTCACAGGAGACCTACGTTGTCAAAATGCTGCTGTTCATAGAACACTGAGAGTAAAGGGAGCTAAAATATTTCAAACAGGATATGCAACCAAGTCCAGAAGGTTTAGGATCTTTGGAACTGCTTGCATAGTTATTTTATAGCCAAAGCAGACTTCAAATAATTTTTCCTTAAGTAGACAGCAGTTGTTGTGCGATGGAGATGAAATATACCATTGGGAATGTATGTTTTGGGAGTGTAATGAGTTGTCAGATTTTACAAATTCTGTACAGAGTAGTGTATCAGAAATAGTGGGTGAGCAAATGTCTATAAATAAGGAAATTATTCTTTTGAGGTGGACACAGGATCTGAATTGCTTAGACATAGTAAGGCCTTAAATTTAATTCTGTTGGCTGCCAAAAAAGCAGTTACTAGAAAATAGAAATCACAGTCTACACCAACTGTATTTGAGGCATTGAATATTATAAAAGAGATAAAATATCTGGAATAGTGATCTTTAGAAAAGGGAAGGAGTCAATTACATACAAGTAAATGGAAATTGTGGGAACAATTCATGCATAATAACGTTCAGGAGTTGTGAGGTTTAAGGGAAGGCAGGAATTCAGCAATTTTTTTGTAATGTTGGACTGATGATAGTAGCAAAGGAAATATGTGATGTATATTGTACTTAATGGAAACAAAATAAAATGGTTTGTTTTAAGGCCAAACATTTCATTTGACCAAAATGAATGTTTATTGGGGGAGGGGGTGCAGTCACTCTGTGAATAAAACTGAATTACTTTTTTTAAAAATAACGACTGCATATTTTATTTGTAGACAAGTACTGATACTTGTACAGAGTCAAAGGAAATTCATTCTTCCTTAAAGGCTTATTGTGAAGGAGTCTGTGTAAAAGGAGTTGAAATGCTTCTCAAACAATAATTTCTCTCTCTCTCTCTCATATATGTAGTGTTAGTCAGTTGTTCATAGCCATAGCAGTCATGCTCTTAAGAAATGGCTTATTTAGAGGGGTAGTTTGTGAAAAGAGTTAATTTCCAGAAATAATGATTACTTCATCTTTCAATTTTAGAACCTCTCATTTGACAATAGTCAAGGGAAGTTTACCATATCAAAATGCAGTGTGTGTGTGTGTGTGTGTGTGTGTGTGTGTGTGTGTGTGTGTGTGAGAAAGGAGCTGAAATACTTCCAAGAAAATATTTATGACATCTTTTATTTTAGGCAGCTACTGTCACTTGTTTGCATGTAATAGAGGTAGGTATACCTTGTCAGAAAGGTTTTATTTTTGACTGTGGCTTTAGTGTATCTGTGAAAGAAAATATTTATTTGAACAAACTACTTTAGCTTTCATTTTAGACCAATTCTGATACATATTCCTGGCTCTAACTTCTACCTTGTGAAAGTCTAGTAACTGCTGGGCCATTTACATTCTTTGAAAGTTTTGTAACAACTGACATACTGATACAACTTTTCTGAAATAAATTACAGTAGCGTAGATGTTAGTGGATATATTTACTACAGGGTCTGTGTTTGTAACAAATGATCACACTCTTTATTGTCTGACACAGTCAGATCACAATCAGATTCTCATTCCCAAACATAGTGAGCTGCATTCTGTTACTGCACAAACAAACCCATGGCTAGAGTAAATTAGATCTTTTAGTGGACGCGAGCCAGCAATCAGCAAATCAAGCTTCTCCTGTAAAGGAAGCATATGTGTGGAAGAAATAAATGTAAAATGAAAAACAGTTCCGTAACACTGTAGGTTTCCTTGGATGGTGGTGTCTCCAAGTATGGATGCATACATGTATTCTAATAATGAATATTGATGCAGGGATTTGATAAACAGGCCACCTTGCTGATGCACACTAACCCTAACATTGTCCCTGTCCTTCACCTTAACCGTACACATTAATCTATGAAAACCCTTTTTCGTAACAGTTTCACTACATAGACAAATTTCATCTGAAGTGATTGCCAGGGTTAGGATTACACAATTAAAAATGGAGACCGTTTCCTTTTTCCATTACTGTGGGTTCATTTTTTTCAATAAGTTTGTTCTCATAGTGTTAGGATTGTTATTTGTGCATGAATGCTTGAGCACTTCAATGTTGTCAAACAATCGCGACTTGCACACACACTGACTTTTGGATTGTGTATCTGCATCTAGGGTTTGCAGTCTGTTATTCCTGAGCTGATAGCAGTATTATGCCATAAGGTTTGAGGACTGATGGCAGCAATAGTCTCTTTGCTCTCCTTTCCAAAATATTATATGAGGGCTCTGCACTGGACCCTAGAGACTGGTGGCTCTGTTCATACCGTCTTTATAAAGGTATTATGTTCACCTGCCCCTTTAGTGTGACTGTCACCATGGATGCTTCTGCCCTTACACTGGAGTCATTGCTTGAGGCATGTAGTCCAAAGGACATAGTCACAGGAAAAGGTTCTTCTATACATAAATGTCCTGGACATGACATAAATCCAAATGTTGCAGAGTGTACAAAACTTCCTCTCTCAGGGCCAGCATAGCAGTAGTTTGGTATATCAGTAAGCAGGGTGGAACTGCCATCTGTCCTGTATGTTGGGAGGTCATCCAGCTATATCAATGTACTATGTTGACTCATCACTTTCTTCCAGCAACACGTAGCCGTAGACAAACCAGCTGTGTTGAAAGCAAGCTCAGATATTTATTGCTGATGGCGTATAAGTAGTCCCTCAGTCAGTGGTGAATGCAGTCTTCCTTTACAGTGGCAAGGTCTACCTTGACTTTTTTGCCTCCCTGGGCATCTTCAAGTGTGGCAGCCTTTTCTTCCAAATCCTCTCTCAAGGACAGATATCTCAGGATGCTGTAACTCAGCACTGACTGCTGGGTCTCCCGTATGCCTCTGCCCTGTTTGTTTATTCTTAACTTTCTAAAAAAAGACAGATTGAACAAGGGCAGAGTTATTTATTCTCTTAGCTCCATTTTGGCTCTGACGAGTTTGGTTTCTTGTACTGTGGGCTAATCTTGGGGAGAAGCCTCTTTGCCTAAGACCTTACAAAGCTCATCTAATTCACCCATCTGAAAAGTCTCACCTGGAGTTCCAGTCCTTCAGTCTAACCACATGGTTTCTTCAATTCCCTTGATGGCCATGGACCTTGTTTACCTTCAAAGGCAGTCCAGATTTTTGAATCTGCCCAGAAACCTTCTAGTAGACAGAAGCGTACAAGCAAATGGACTGAGTTTTCCCTGAAGGCCCCTTTTCTGCCATGGTTGCAGCAGTGCTCTAATTTTTTAGTTCAAGTTTGTGATCAAGAACTGAGCATTTTTTTTTCATTTTGCAGCAGTCACTAGTTTTCATCTGGGCTGACTTAATCTTTACTCTCATTGCTAAAAGTCTGTAAGGAGTTTTTCAAAGAAACTTTCTTGATAACAGCCCCTCCCAAGAGAACCAATACCTCCGTAGTACCTTAATTTCATGTTGAATCATCTAAATCTGACACCCTATGAATCAGTGGTTGGAACAGATTTTACATTTCTAATATGGAAAACCATTTTCTAGGGGTAGTTAAATCTATTGTCAGGGTTTAAGAATTGTAATCTCTTTATTACATACCTCTTTACTAAATCTTCTATAAGGACAGGATATCTTAATAGATCAACCTGTCCTTTATGCCAGACTTAGCCACAGAAGCAGATTTGAATCAGTCTGTTGATCTGCTTTGTTTTCCCCTTAGTATTCAAACAGCAGAGAACATGTGTTGCACTGTTTACATGCATATCAACAAATACAAATATCTTATTCAGGAAAGAAAGAAGTTATATGAAACTAAATTGACCAAGTATAATGGTAACAACAAAAAAAAATTTTAGAAATATTGTGATGACCCACCACTGGACCACTAATCAAAGAACCTCAATCCTCACCACTGGCACCAATGGGTGGATGTACACTGGGAGGAGTGATCCTAATGGAGAGATGAAAAGTCAGCAAACAAAGGAGAGTAGTAGTGCTGAAGTTGAATTCATCCTCAAGTCTTGGTGAGTACTTTCATGAGGTGGACCCTGTTTTTCACAAAATCTCACCAAGGCGACACTGGGATCATCTATTACCAGCAATTCAAAAGATAGAAGCTAGAAAACTGGATATAGTGGTCCAGGAACAGAAGACAAAAGTTGCATTGATCATTGAAATCGCCACACCCAATGACTACAGTGTCCTGCGCACAGAGAGACATAAAGTTATAAAATATCAGGATCTGCAAGCAGAAATGAGAGCAATGTGGAAGAAAGATACCCAGATAGTTCCAATAGTAGTAGGAGCAACAGATCTTTATAAAAAAAAGTCTAAAATCTCATGTAACACTGTACGAACTGGAGGAGTCATTACTGGGCACATTGCGGGTGCTGCGAAGAACACTTTTGGCTGACATCAAAGAGTGAAGAAGTACTAATTCCATGAACTTTAATTGTACTTCGACTTAGGAATGCGGTTCATTCCCATCATTGTATTAGAAACCCAAAGGATTTGGAGAAATTAAAAAAGGGAGGATAACAAGTACACACACACACACAGTATTTCCACATGCAACTCTCTGCATCAAGTGCAATTTCCCTTAAGAGCACACAGAGACCACAGTCAGTCTGGGGCTGGTTTCTCCCTCTTTCTCCAGATCCCCAGTAAGACTCCCCACTGGCACAGCTATACAGTTTGAGTGATGAAGCCAAGACCTACCAGCACCGTCTCTTTCCAACCAGTGCTTTGTGTCCCTGCCCAAGTAGCTGACACAGTCTTTCAGGTTTGATTTACACACACACATACACACACACACACAGACACACACACCTGGGAGAGGCTGGCACAGGTTTACTAGCTATGCCCCCTTCTGCCTAGACTATAAGGTAGTTACCACCGCCACCAGTCAACTCCTTATCAGCTACTTTAAGGCCCTTAACAAAGGGTGTCCAAGCTTACTATGTAATATTAATATTAACACAAAGGTTAGTTTGACCAAGAGCAGGGCTATTAGGAGTGGTCCACACAGTGTCACCAAATAAATATGCAAGTACTGTCAAAACTTAAATATGTCTAAACAAATCAACCACAATGAAAGGTTTAAAAATACTTATAAATAAATAATAAAAGAAGAAGAAAATGCTCAGTATATATTCACAGTGATATCAGAGTTCAAAACCACAGGAAATATTTAAAACAACATTGCAGGACAGTCTCAAATAAATAAAGAAAAACATCTAAGCTAAGCTTTACTATATTCCTGACTGTATCTAAGAGAATTGTGCAATTTCCTAGTAACTTACTATTAGAGCAAGGCAGATGTGGTGAATGGATCTTGTAGTTGTTGTCGGGTCCAAGACAGAATACAGAATGCTCTGTCTCACTAAAAGACTTCTCAAATTTATATCTCAATTATTACTGCTGGGATAGCTTGCAGAAAAACATCATGTCTTGTCATCTGACTCTAGTTCCCATGTGAAAACCTTTCAGCAGAATTTAGCATCTACCTGTGAAAATACATAGACCTCAGATCTTTGGCAGATGCTGAAAGTCATAAAACAGTTACATTCTTCCACATTTCAAGACTAGTAATTATTTCACTCTAAAGACAATAGAGAAAGCTCCCTAGCACAGACAGCTGTACTAGCTGTCTCTAGCTGCCTTGAAACCGAAATATACCCTCTTTTATTGCGTAGTCAAAAAGTAATTTAATTTCAGCTATTTTTTTCTGAAGTTAACTTCCTATATTTCAGTTTCCACTGTTAAATGTATACATTTAAACAGTTAAAATAGTGCATGTACATTTCTGTTCTATTCCAGTAGGGCACACTGTGGTTATATTTCAAACAGCATTTTGCAAAAACCTTTTCAACACACACTTCTGTACCAGTAGTTTGATATATACATAGCATACAGTTCTAATACATTTGTAACACAAGCATCTTATATAAAAAATTGTTGATATTCACAAATGACATATAATTATTTACAAAATTCCAGATAGCTGTGTTGGCAGTATCCCCCTTTTTCACAAATATATTCACAAAAATGTTAAATCAAGAAATAACATTTGCATTATTACGATTAACAACAAGCAAAGTTACACTCAATCCAGTATAGCTGATGAATTATCTTATATAAAACATTGTTGATATTCACAAATTACATATAATTATTTACAAAATTCCAGATAGCTGTGCTGGCAGTATCCCCCTTTATCACAAATATATTCACAAAAATGTTAAATCAAGAAATAACATTTGCATTATTACAATTAACAACAAGCAAAGTTACACTCAATCCAGTATAGCTGATGAATTCAATCAGTGTTTTATTAATGTGGACTTCTAAGATGGCTGCACACTGATCGTCAGCTTAATTTCTCTATTCTGGTTTGAAAAAAGAGAAATAAGAGAAAATGACATTGTCAGCTTGAATAAAACTCAGTTACTGATTAGTAGTAAGTACATTTAGAGAACCTAAAAGACATTTGGTTGGAAAAGGTGAAGATAACACACTGGCTATGAAAAAAATCCTTTAGCAAAAAGCAGTTCATGCTTTAGCTTTGGTCCAAGGGATGGCTTCCAGTAATTTATAGGAAAAAATAAATGTACTCAGAGGTGATTAAAATAAATGAAATACTGACTTAGTATATCAGCTCAACTATTAAAAGTATGGAAAACAGAATAATCTTTAACTAGCTATTCTGATGAATTGATAAAGGTGCAAAAAAATCAGAAGTCGAAATGAAGAAAAGGCTATCTGAGTATGACACTTCACAAGAAGCGCTGTTTTAAAACTGATCAAGTTAAAAGACAGAGAGCGCACAGAAAACCTGATAGTTTCTGCTGTACCAGAGAAACTGAATGGAGTAGATTCTATTAGTTTTATGAAGGCACAAATAAGCAACTGGAGTGGTATTCCACAGCCGGATTTGTCAACTGAAAGGGCACATCTTATGTATGCTACAAACCTGACCATGAAAAAGTAGTGAAGATAAACTTGTGGAAGAAGGGAAAAGTATTAAAATTGGAGACATGAGCATATTTGTGGAAAGTGATTAATCACTGTACACCAGGTAGAAGAGAAACAAAATTATCCCAGTAAACAGGGAATGTTGAGAGGCAGGTGTGAGATTCAAGCTATTTCCAGCTGTCCTCAGAATATTTTTCCTGGGGGATCAAAAACATTATTTGATGCAGAACAGGCTAAAGATGAAATCATTTAAGTTTATCCAACAAAATGTGAGACAGCAAACAGTAGGGGACTCTTCTTCTCACTCATCTGACAACAGTTTCATAGAGAGACTTTGCCAGTGGAACATTTTGCAATTTTCCAAATGAAAATGCTTGAAAGACAGGAAAAAAGAAAGAGTTGACTCAAAGAATCAGGAGTACCTCAGACTTGAACCTGAGTCTGGTGTTGGGAGATGGAGATGAACAGGAAAACAATCAGCAACACTGAAATTGTTGAATAAATGTGAGACTGTAAAGCATCAATCACTTTTGTGAATTATGGCTTTGCAAGAAAAAGTCTCTGAGAAAGACTGGACTTTTGCTGACTTTTTAAACTTGTGGGTGGATTATAAAGCATATGCCCTACTTTGTGTAATTATAGTTTAGAAGGACAGTAAAAGGAAAACAAATAGTAACTGTGAGACAGTTTTTGTTCATATTGTTATTTGTATAAAACAGTTCATGATATAAACTGTAGTGTTTAATCGGGTATTTTAAATGGAGGGTGTTTGTTGACTGATGTATGTGTTAAAAGATATTAAAGTAAACTATTTTTTTTTAGTTGTAAGAACTACAGGCTTTACATTATAATAAGAAGAAAGGCTTAACAGAGGTAAGTTTAGTGTTGTAGTGTGATCTTGGGCTGCTGGGGTTGGGGTGGGATGTGAAACTGTAGAATTAAGTTATTTTGTCTTAATTTTACAAGGCTGAATTTCTAGAGTAATGCCCTTGGTGTAAGTTAAAAACAAGTGTTTTGTGTAAGAAAGTAGGCTTGAAAAGTAATACAGAATGTCGACAACCATGAAAAATGCTAAATGTACAAAGATATTAGCTGATTTTTCCATTAACAAATGTTCAGTGGGAGCCAACAAGTGTATGTCTGAAGGCAGCTGTACACTCTGTTCTGAATGACATTTACAAAGATTCAATTATGACTACTTTTACATTGAGTTTAGCTGTTTGCAGGTGCAAGCAACTAATCTTGTGAATTCTGAGCATTCTTTTCTGAGGGAAATTGACAGTTTAATGTTCAATGGTAAGCACTTCATTGAAAAATAAAGTTTGAAATTTACGGGAAGTGATTAAGAAATAGCAGCCTTTGTGGCAGTCTTAATACTTTAATCATAGGATCATAGGAGATTGCTAGGCTGTCGACCCGGAGGTCATTTTAAGCCTAGCTGTTTCATCCCAATGTAATACCATAGAAATGCTAGTCAGTACTCAAGATTGCATTTCGTGATGACTGCCCATGTCCACGAGGATTGTGGGCTCTATCCCTGGTAAGAATTTACGGTGCGCCATCCACTCTTCCAAGTTCCTCTTGAACAGTGTTAGAGAGATGCTCTGTTTCACATGAATTGGCAACCTGTTTCAAAGATTTGCCAGTTGCTGGGAGATAAATCTGTCCCTCCAGCATGTCCTATTTAAGTTGCAGGCCATATTTAGGTCCCTGGAATGGGTAGCCCTAGTCCCATTTGATTTATAGATAAGTAACAAGATTATTAGATTTAGGTCATGGATTGGACTGTAGGCAAGACATAAGTCTCCCCTAAGAAGTCTGTATGATATGGAGTATATTGACAGGGACTTTTGTCAGTCTGTATAATGCACATGCTGGAGCCCCTTGACCTTCTTTGTTAGAAACCTCTGAAAATACCTCTCAACTATACAGATTTTTGCAGAATGTCCAGATTTTTGCCTCTTTTTTTGGTCAGTTCTTTCATAAAATTGTGGTTTTTCTGGCAAATCAGTGAAGATTGAAGTCAGAAAATAATGACAGATACTTGAGTTTCAGACTTCAGACCCTTCAGAAATTTCATGTTAATATAAAACCTGCTATTTTATTAACTTTTTAAGTTTGTAAGAGCAATATTTAAAAACTGTCCCTATTTTTGGTCCTTTGTTCCCCCATTATTTATGGCTTTGTCTAGATTTCTTGCTCTTAGAGGTTGAGAGGTATGCCTCTAACGTCTCTCTAATTGCTGCAGGTGCTTAGTACGGTACATGCCAAATGGGGCATTATACTCAATTATGGGCTGGATCAGTGCCAAGTATGGGGGGTATAACTTATTTGCTCTCAAGACGATGCCTGTACTAATCAAGTGTGCTGCATAGAAAGCTTTCCTTACTACAGCAGACAAATTGTGATCAAAGTTAAGGTTGCAGTCAACTTGTGATCCCAGGTCCCTTACTACTTCATGGGTATAGTTGTTGATTTGATAGTGTGAGGGGACATTGTGCCAAAGGGAATGACAAATTTCTTTGTATTCACTTTGAGACAGTGACTAATACACCAGTCATTGGTCTGAGTGAGAACCTCCTCGAGTATACTGACATAATTTGGGGATTCAGTGATTGCACCTAGTTTACAGTTGTCTGCAAACTTGGTCAGCCACAACCCCTTAATTTTGACCTGAACATCTGAGAAGTATATATCAAACAGTAAGGAGCCCAGCACTGACCCCTGTGGCACCCAACTGGTAACAGGTCTGCTGGTTGATGTGGAGTCACCCACTTTGATAGCGTGTATCCAGTTTGTGAGCCAGTTGGCAACCCATCTTACAATGAAGGGGTTTACATTCATTTTGCTAAGTTTATTAGTAATGAATGAATGTGGGATTGTGTTGAAAGCCTTTGCCAGGTCGAGGTATGTTATGTGCACAGATTTGCCTTTGTCAATGGCCTTGGTTATGTTTTCAAAGAAATCCACCAGATTTAACAGGCAGGATCTGCCTTTCACAAAGCCGAATTGGATAGGATCCAGGGTTTGGAGATCACCTATGTCTTTATTTATGAGGTCCATTAGGTTACATATGTAGCTGTAAAAGGCCTTATGGTTATTCTTAGCTGTACTTGCTAAGTTTCTGTCAAAAGAGCCATTGGAGGATTTTACAAGTTGTCTTATTTGCCTGTTGTGGCTGAGGAGGGTGCTTTTCCATTGTTGTGGCCTTGTATTTGTTGTCTTGGACAGCAACGTTTTTGCATTTATTGTAAAGTTTGCTGATGTTGGATGTCCACCATGGCAGCTTGTTTTTACTTGGGGCTCTGCCTTTGATTCTTTCTGGTACGGCCGAGTTTATACACTTATGCAAGTGATTGTACAGGGCTTTAGTGTAAGCTTTGGCATAGTTACCACTTTCAGCTTGGGGTGGGGTTGGAATGCATTTATACATTTACCTAGGAGGGTATAGATTGCCTTGGTGAAGTTTTTTAATCTGATTTCGTCCTTTGTGAGTTAGTGCCAGTTCAAAAGTGACTGATTTTTGGTCAGATGTAACTAATGAGGATCCGACAGTTGTGGCAGTGCATCTGTTTGACATGGTGAGGACCAGATCCAGAATATTTGTTCTCCTTGTCAGGGTATGGACAGCTTGTTCCAAGGCATTTGAATTAGCAAAGTCAAGGAACCTTTGCACTATCAAGTTAGGGCCAGTGTAATTTTCCAAGTAGATAGTGGGATAATTGAAATCCCCTATAACCAGTGTGTTCAGTAAAATTTGGATTGTTCAAGTAGTTGGATTGTCTCAAGTTGGGTCAAGTAGGCTTTGTGGGCATCAAGTAGGCTTTGTGGACATCATGACTCATGGAGGAGGATCTATAACTGGCTATGACTTGAATGAAGGTCTTACTCACCGTAACCTGGACTTGGAGTAACTCCATAGAGCTGTCCAGTCTAACTAGGCGAGAGGTGAATTTATCTCTAATGCAGATTGAAACACTGCCTCCTTTGGTTTTCCCGTGTTCATTTTGCAGTCTAAAGGTGTGGAAGGCATTGTAGCCTTGCATGACCAGGGTACTTTCTGAAGCGTTGAACCAGGTTTCTGTGACTGCACTGATATCAGTATCTTCTAGTGACAGAATGTCTTCCAGGGAGTGCAGTTTTTGGTTTAAGCTCCTAGCATTTGGCAGCATGATTATTTTGTTATGGTTGGTTAATTTCACACTGATAATGTTGTTTTCAAGACCTTGCATAAAAAAGACACTTTGGGGGAGGCAAGAGCCTTTGCCAGCTCTGAAAGCCTAGAGGTGCCAGGTGCAAACCATCTGTGGCAAAGCAGCGAGGTTTGTCGACCATGGCTTTCCAGGCTGACAGGAACTGGATCCCTGTTGAATGACACCAAAAACTGAGCCCGTTATTGAAATCAATCATTTTTGTTTATACTGTGGCATCATTCTAGGTGAGATTAGTATGCTGCTTAAGGCTAGGGACATACCTGCCTGGGACATATACTGAGAGCTCAACCATGTCTCTCTTCATATAGTCCATTGAGGTACATCTCAGGTCAATCTCACCAACATGAACTATGATAGAGTCATAATGGTACTTGTTGCGGGTCTGTATTATAAAATCGAATAGGAAGTATTTCAAACACTCTAATGAGCGAAACTGCCGAAACTCGAAGTCCTTATTGTGGGGGCTGAGCCCCACACACGCCCCCCCCCCCGCTAAATATATATTCCAACTCTAAGATCACACTATAGTGAGGAAAGGGCAAATATTCCACTCTACACTTTACTAAACCCTCAATAATGGGCCCTCGAGTTTCGGCAGTTTCGCTCATTAGAGCGTTCAACATTCTTTCTGTTTGATTTCATGATATAGACCCCTTATTGCTGAGAGACCTGATACAGGCATGATCTTATGAATCCTGGCACCGGACAGGCAGCTAACCTTGACTTTCTCCTTGTCCAGCCTGGTGAGTGGGACATCCGTGTGTCTCACTATTGAGTATCCAATGATAGGAAAATTTGATTTTTGAGTGTTACACCTTACTGGCTTGTTGGGTGAGATACTGGTGTTGCTATGTGTCATTGGTGCTGTGGGAACTGTGTTAGTTGTAGCAGTCTTGTGTTTTGAAGGTCTTTGATGTTTCGGTAAGTTTTTCAAGAGAACCTCTGTATATGTGGATTTATGTGTTTGGTGCATACTATGTGTATGAGTAGTGGTACTATGAGCATATGTAGTGGTGGGTGAGTTGACAGCCTTGTCCATGTTACTGTTTTGAGTGAGAGAGAGCATAGATTCTTAGTGTAAACACATCTCTCGCACTCTGTACTAGAATGTGTTATTAGCAGAGGGTTGTCTGTGTACATGAGACAATTGCTACACTGCCTCAAGAGACACAAGTCAACAAGGTTGGCAGGAGAAATAAGGGTGGTCCAACTGTCTATAATGCTGTATTGAAGGTTGTTGTCACTAGGCATGGCTATTCAGAATTGATCACAGAGGATCTCAGTGGATAGATATTTCTGCCTGGGTTTTAGGGAAAATTTGTTGAATTTAACTGTCCGGCTTTGGAGCACAACTGTGCGATGTGCAAACAAGCAGAAATGCAAGATCTAAATACCAGAAGCTAAAAACTTGAAAATAACTTTAAAAAGATTTAAAAGGACCAATGAGGATGCTTATTCCAAGCCCTAGACCTGCCTCCCTTTACCAGGCAGGTCCCAATCAGAAGAATTCACTCACAAAACTGCAGCTAGGTCCTTCCAATCCAGTATGGCTGGAAAATGTGCTCAGAAGATATAAACCACTACAACCAGTTCCAGAAGCAGCAAGCCTATATCTGGACTATGTTACAGCTGCTAGCTACCCTAGTTTCAATAGGAAACAAGATAATGTTTAGAAAGGCAGAGAAATAGCAGTGAGACACTAAAATAGATTTAAAATAGCAGAACATCAAGCAAGAAGCTCTAAAAATGTTTTAAACAGTTAACATATGAGTTATTTAAACACTGCTTGGCAGACAAACCAGAACAAGCATAACAGATAGCTTAAAAACAGTGAAAATATCTGTAAATACTTAAACAGTGAAACTAACAAAAAAGCTCTGTAAACAGTGAAAAACAGCAATAAAATTTGTTTTAACAGACACAGTAAAGTATTTAATTGCAGTACAACAGTGTAATTGTGTACACACAAAATAAATACAGTATAAAAGTAGGCATCAGACAATAAGAAAAGTGCAGTAAGTAGTATAAATATGCAAAAAAAAAAAAAACAGGCAGCTTATGTTTCTTGGAAGCTCTGAAGCCTCTAGTCATCTGATATCTCAGCTCAGAGTTGTGGCTGGTAGCCCACCTCAGATCAGCTCTGTACAAGCAAGTAGAAACCTGCTCAAATGCAAGGCCTAAATACCAGAAGCTAAAAACTTGAAAAAAAATGTTTTAAAAATTCCAAAGGACCAATGAGGATGCTTATTCCAAGCCCTAGATCAGCCTGCCTTTACCAGACAGGTCCCAATCAGCACAATTCTCTCACAAAAGTGCAGATAGGCCACTTCCAATCCAAGATGGCCTGGAAAACATGGTCAAAACAAACAAACCACTACAAACTGTTACAAATAGTTCCAGAAGCAGCAAGCCTGTGTCTGGATTATGTTACAGCTACTAGCTACTGTAGTTTCAGCGGGAAACACAAGAGAATGTTTAAAACAGCAGAAAAATAGCATTGAGACACTAAAAACGTTTAAAACAGCAGAAAATCAGCAAGGAGGCTCTGAAGAATGTGTTAAACAGTTAACAGATTAGCATTTAATAATACAGTGCTCAGTTTATTTTTAAAGATAGCCAGTGCATTTTTTCTTAGGGATAAAAGTTAATGTTTTCTGAAAGCATACAAGCAGTTTTCACATCTTGGAGGGGAATAGAAATAAGAAAAAAACAGACAGTATACGCTATAGCATGAGCTTTATCATGGGTAATCTTAATTTCAGGTTAGATAATGTATATGGGTGCAGATGTTGATTTAGGTCAATTATTCTTATCCGGTGGGTTAAACTTCATTTTTTAAGATATACATAGTTTTGTCTGTTTGTTTTAAGTTAAAAGGGGAATGGTGGTGATTTGAAAATGTATTTAGATTTTTGTTTGAAAATTTTCATTAAAATAAAAATTCTTGAAAATGTGACACAGGATCAAATAGAGATGAGAGGAAGCAACTTTATAAAAAGTCAGCCTGCCAAGCATTAGTATGTGCATGTAACACAAAAGTTGGAAATACTCATTCAAAAATGTACATTTATGACAGGTGGAAGCAGTTTTTTATCGTAATAGGTATGATATACATGTTGTCTTGAAACCTAAATGGCCTTACATGTTTAAACAAAAAGGAAAGAGTACTGAATTATATTAAGAAATGCAAAGTTCTAATAGCAATAGTGCAGGAGACACATTTGGAAAAAAATGAGTGTGTGAATTTAACAAATAAAGGATTTCAAAATGGATATTCAGCAGAATATAGGGGAAGGGGGAGTATGTATACTATTTGTTAGAGGAGCTCCAATAGTGGCAGAAGAGGAAAAAAGACAATAATGATAGATTAGATTTTTGGTAGCAAGGGAGGAGGATTATGCTGGCATGAATTTATATTCCATCAAAAACTGTAATTATGGATTTTAAGAAAATTTGGGGGGAAATCAGATTTCAACAGGGAATATTACTTAATAGGCAGGGACTGGAGCTTGATTTGCAATAGCAAAGATGCATCAGCGGGATCTAGATGGGAAAATATAACAAAAGAGGGTAGGTTTTGGAAGTATTTAATGTGGAAGATGTAAATTCAGTAGTGAGAACTCAAAGAAAATTATATATTATTCCCCAATGTACAATAACTGGGCACGACTAGATAGACATTGTATTTCACAGGAACATGTGCATTTAATTGAAAGCTTTCATACATGCATCTAATTATTTCAGATCATGCAACAATAAAAGTGAAGATAAAATGCAGGGTAATGAAGTAAAAATAAGACACTGGTGCTTTCCCACCTACCCGTTAAAAAGAGAGGAATTTAAAAAATGACTAGTGGAAATTAATTAAGAATTATTAGGGAAGGTAGAAATATCTTCAGAAGTCATAGCTTGTGAGTAGTGGAAAATGAAAATGAAGTTTGAAAATAGGGTAGAAATAAAAGCGAGAGAGATGGTTAAGAAGTAATAGGAATTAATTAGATGGGTTGACAAAGGTTGAAGTATTGCTGAATAATGGAATCTCACTGAACAAATAGAGTGCTAAAGAAAAAATAAGGGAGGAACAGAGTAATATGCATGCATTTAAGAATATTGCTGTTAAGCAACTATTTTTTAATAATAACTCCAGATCTCAAAAATTTTAGCACAACAACTTTGGCAACAGAAAGTAGAAAGGGTTGTCACCAAACCTATGGAGCCTAAACAAAATCAATAATCAGGGATCCTATAAAGGTATTACAGAAATTTTGGAAATTTTATGAAAATCTGTATAAAGCAGACAAAGGTAGAAATAAAGAAAGAGCACAAATGGGAATATTTATGGAAGACTTAATTATGCCAAGGTTTGAGGTAGATGAGGCTCAACTAGTAGCAGTTAAGACAGGAGAACATTAGTTAAAAACGTCAATGTATAATCAGTCTTCAGGAAATTCTGCAGGAACAGATAGTATTTCTATGGAAGTTTGGAAGGTAGGAGGGAAGAAAGTAACAACCATCTTTAAAAGGAGGGAGAGCACCAGCATCTTGGAACAAAGCTGTGGTGGCTGTGCTACCTAAAGACAGCAAAAACCCATCTGTGCCAGCTTCATATAGACTCATTTTCAAATCAAAAAGGTAAACATAATTATCAAGTGGATTGTTAATTAGTTGTCTGAAAGAAAACAATCGGTATATATTCAAGGACAATTTTCCACATATTTGCCAGTACTGTCTGGTGTTCCTCTAGGATCAATCCTTGGTAAAGTTTTATTTAATATAGTGTTTGCCACATTATCATTAAACAAATCATATTAAATGAGCAAATATGCTGATGATCTTAATATTGGATTCACAATCTTTAGTAATAGAGAAAGTGGTATCTTGAACAAGTATTTATTTGATAACAAATTTGGGTTTATGTTTTAGTTCAAAAAATGTGTTATGCACTTAAAAACTATAGTAAGTAAACCAGTTTATGTTAATTCATTACCTCTAATAGATGTTGATCAGTATAAGGAATTAGGGATTATTATAGGTAATGACTTTGACTTTAGATAATATTAACACATTTTCTGCCCATGTGATCAGACAAATTGCTGTTTTGATGAAAAGCATTATAATAAACTATCCTAAGTGCTTATCTGACATTATAAGAGATACACACACGTGTGTGTGTGTGTGTGTGTGTGTGTGTGTGTGTGTGTGTGTGTGTGTGTGTGTATATATATATATATATATATATATCAGATCAATTAATGAGTACAGTAGTAATTTTTGTATGTATACAAAAGGGCAACTGAAATTGCTTGCGAGGAGAGAAAGGATACAAAGAGTTTTTACGAGAAAGGCTTTATAGTATAATGATCCGAGTTATTTATAATAGGGAAGATTATTACATTTTTATAGTGAATTATCAGTATATTACACAGAAACCTATTTTAGCATATAGAGCATATCATGATGAAATGCTACAGTTAACTTTACATATTGTTACTGAACCAGTAACAGTCATTACTTAACAGTAGTAATAAATTATGTGTTAAATATTTAGAAATTGCAAAAGGTTTACTTTCATAACAGTTAAAAGTAATATTATTATGGAGTAATTGCCTTTAGGTAATAGATGTTCCCATAGTTTGTTACACTCTAAAAACAATCTTGATTATTGGTTTGGTGCAGCAATATCATATATTTTTGTCTCCTCTGGTTTCAGATGAAAAGAGCTGAAGCTCCTGCTGTTTCTGGTTATATCCTTTCTCCTCCATCCCATTGAACTTTCTATCACGATTCCTCTGGACTTTTGCCAGTATCAGATGTCCCTTTCATTTTATTACCTCTGGGAGTACATCCCATAATCAGAGTATGGTTAGACCAGTACTCTGTAAAATGGAAGCATTACCTGTTATTTATAGAGCCCCCCCCCCCCCCAATACACCCAAGCTTTCTGTTTGCTGCTACAACTACCCTGTCACTTTGTGGTGGTCGACATCAAAGGTGATTGACACCTCCTGATCATTGTGATGTAGAGGGGTGAAGCCCTGACTATGACCCAGTTAACCCAAATTTAATTAGCAGTGTCTGAAGGATCAGGCAGAGGAGAGTAAGCTGGAGTGACTGGAACCATCCTCCCTCATCCTCATGGAGGAAGAAGGCTGCTTGATCATTGGCATTGATGACACGTAGCAGTGGCTGGGTGTGTACTGGCCATTTCTAAGAGGCTATGATAGGTACCTCTGTGTAAGGCAAGAAATTCCCTATTGAGATGGAAAAGCAGATGTGTATGGAAGCACACACATGTCCTTCCTCTGACCAGGCAGCTGTTGCAAGCCTATGAGTAGTCTAGGGGAGGGAGGAGTAGACCACTCCACAGGACATGCAGCTGGCTCACTTCCTACCTGTCAACCCTCACTAGTGTCAGAACAGGTGGACTATTAGGGCCTTCTGGGAAGGAACAAAATGGGCCATAGAGCTCTCACCTAGCCCAGGGATACTCAGCATCCACCTCAGCAGAGCAAATAGGCTGATTACATTGATTGAGCAGACATCCTGTGGAGGTGGGAGGGTATGGGGATTTTGGGGGAATAAAAATATCCCCCCCATCTTTATGTTGCTCCACTGTCATCATTTCCATTCGTGACTGCTGATACTTCTTGCCAGGACTTTTGTAGTCAAAGTGCTAGTCTTTGCATTTGTTTGCACTGATCCTGAACTGCTGCCTTTCTTCTCACTTGTTCAGTCTTTCTGTATTATGCCAGAGACTGTTCCCCATCCCTCGGTTCTGCACTTCACATTGTGTCATCAGAAAGAGGCTGATCCTGTTCACTCTTCCTCCGGATATGTCTGAGACAAAGGACAGGACAGATGCCTGAATTATTTCTATAGTCTCTTTACTAGTTCCTAACATTGTCCTTGTCAGCACTTCCCTCTGAATCCTACAGTTCAACCAAGCTGCTATCGAGTTCCTCAGTCTTGGTCCTAGTTCTAATGCAGTGGTGCACAACCTTTTTTGTGGGAAGGGCCACTACACAAATTCTTAATGCATCTGCGGATTACCTCAAAACATGGTAAGTCGTTATGAGTTAACAGTAGGTACAAATGACTGGCATTTTTACTTAAGACAGCAGTCATGAAATTGCCTGTTTTCTACATCAACTTTGCATTTAACTTTATTCTGGCTTGCAGCCATGACTTATTACAAACTCATGCAGACAGTTACTACTGTTTACAGACTAAAAGTTATAAACAAGAAAGAATAGTTACTTCCACGACTAAAATTAGAGGTGTGCGCAACTGCAGTCAATTAGGTAAGTAAGCATGTGCTGGAAAGTTTGCATTACTGTAGTAAGGCATAGTATTTTTTCACTTTTTTTTTAAATTTTTTTGGTCACTCTCTGGGGGTCGGATGGCGTTGCATGGATGGCTGGATTTGGCCCCCGGGCCGGACTTTGTGCACCACTGTTTTAATGCCTTCAGTTTTCCTGTCTGTCTTAAGATTGGGACCAAGTCAAAGGTCTTGCTGAAGTCCATGTAGACAATATCTAGCGATACATCTTTGTCATTTTTAGCTATAGTCCATTCATAACAGTGGACCAAGTTAGACAGAGCTCATTCTGGCCATGAACCTATATTGGCTATTGTCCTTTAGAAATGGTATCAGCTTTCCACTCAGGATTCTTTCCATAACTTTTTATGGCACTGCTGTTAAGCTAGTAGGCCTGTAATTTTTTTCCTTATTCCCGTCTTTAAATAAAAGTAACACATTTTCTGACTTCTAGTCCTCTGACACTTCTGCACTAGCCAGTGATCTGTTGAAAATCTCCACCAAAGAGGCTGCTAAAACACTTGGCAGATTTCTGAGAGATAGCCTATCTGGTCCTTGTGCTTTATCCTGTTTAAAGACAACCATTTCCTACTCCATCTCCATCTTTTTCCTAATGTCTGCCGGACATAGGAAGCTTTTGTCCATGCATCCGTCATGTGTTTCTGCTTATCTGCAACTCTACCTTCCTTGCAGCAGTCCTAATGGTCATAACCTGCAGTATTGGCAAACTTCATATGTGCATTCCAAGTCATACTCAGATGGTAGCCACAATCTCTTAACAGTGCTTGAAGATGCGTGTACATCTGTGTCTCAGTCTCCATTAAATCTCAGCAGTACAGCAGTCTGGACCTACTTCTCAACTACAGTATGGGTGAGCTAGTGTCAGCCTGTCATTCTCATCATCTTTAGCTGGCTTCTCAGTTGTTAATCAATTCCATGTCATCTGGGTTACAACTAGGGCTTTATTCCTTTGTGCATAAAAATAAAATTATCTTGAAAGACTCAGACTTCACATCATCCAGTTCTAATATGTTATGACAATTAAAGTAGTTTCCAATTTAAATGCTGAATGCTTTCCCTGGTATAGTGTTGATGGCAGAATAGATATGTCTGGTGTAGTTTTATTAACAACTGTTGTTTGCTTTTGTCTTTTTTTTTTTTTTTTTTTTTTTTTTGGTTCCAGGTCAAAAAAGGGCTAGAAGAATTCCTGTATAAGATATTTGTCTTGGGGTGCCTAGTAAACAGCAAAGGACAGATATGGAAGCGCAGTTATACTCATTTGTATTGTATTGAACTCCTGGATACAAGCAGCTTTTCTCTTGGCAAACAAACAGATCAGGTATGTCCTAAATTATCTTTTAGTGTGGTGTGTGTGTGTGTGTGTGTGTGTGTGTGTGTGTGTGTGTGTGTGTGTGTGTGTGTGTGTGTGTGTGTGTGTGTGTGTGTTGGGGGGCTGCTTTGGAAAGAAATACAGGATTGTGGGTACTGCATGGTACCTTTGATCTTTCATTAAAGAATTTAAGATTAGAATGTTAGTCTTTTGTTTACTTCGTTGTAAACAAAGCAAACTAAGCAAGATCTAGAGTGTAGTAGAAAACTATTTTTTAACAAAAGTGCATGTATTTATTTTTAAATCTCTGTTAAAAAAATGACTACTTTGATTGAGGCTCAGTGGCAAATGATATTACAATACAGTGATATTAATACAAGTTTGGATTTGATAGTTTCATTCACACTTAAGCTGTTCTTCCTTGGTTGCAGTAGAGTTATTATTTCTTTCTCTTACATAATTGCAGACAGTTTCCTATATACAAATACTTGGCTGTATCTCACAATCCCTGTCTGAAAAATGTAATACACTTCAGTACTTCCCATGCATGCTTAAACATAGGTTAAATTTCTGATTGTGATGTTTAAAGAAGTTCCAGTTGTGCTACATTGTCTTGGCTTATGCATTATATACCCTTGTTTCCATGAGTTTTATATCTTTTCTATATGTGCTACTATAAAACTGAAAAGTTTGTATTTTTTGTTCCATTTCAGTAATATTGACTTATGTAATGTGTATTAAGCAGCTGTACTGATTATTTCTATTGCATTATTTTACGTATCTGCCCATTGTGTTTGCCTATTTGGTCTGGATCATGGCTGGAAAGGTTCCTTGGACAAATTCTTTTATTCATTTAACAAATGCCAAATAAGTAAAGGTCCATTATTAGGGCAATGTTTGTTAAAGAAAGCTGCAGAGCTAATACTCAAGAAGGCACAAGTGGCAGTCCAGATTTATGTCACCATCTCAGTGTCACACTCACAGTATATGCAAAAAGCTGCCTGATGCCAGTCATAATATAAACAGTATATATGTGATAAACAATGAAAGTGCGGGTATTTAAATCATCAGTGCCAACATTGACAAATCCACTGGAATTTTACCTCAGAATTTTATGTAGCATCCCACATCTCAGGATGAATTCATCATTCCATTCGGTGTTTAATTTTCCTTGTTCATTTCACTTATTTTTGCTATTGCACATAAAATAACTAAAAGATAATTGTTTGTTGTTTGGTGAAACAAGTTATTGATAATTTGCTTTCCTGATATCTTCTAAATTAAGGCAGCTGCGTAGTTCCCATTTACCACTTTCATTCTATATGCATGTGTTATCAGAATGTTCATATGGCAGGTGGACTACCAGTTCACCATCTGTTTTTTTTTTTTTTTTTAATTCTTTGTATGTTTTTGGAGTGGAATATCACTACTGAGATATATCCTTCATGTCTGTAAAACATATGAGTTGTAGTCTTATGCCTGGATATACCCAAAGAACTTTACCTGTGGGGTTGTTTGCCGTGCTGAACTTCAGGGATATTGCATTACCACCTTGGACAGCTTCCTTAAGAGTCTTTAATAACCTCTCTTCTTCTGGCAGCTACATGTGCATTGTATACCCTTACAAAGGTCATAACACCTTTAAATGATTCCTTGATGCTTCCAGTGAGGGGTGTGGGGTGCTGCTGCTCCTGCCTGTTTTATGGGATTTTCCATTCTCTACTTCTGTCATGTGTGACACCCCACCACTGGACCAGTAATCAAGGGGCCCAATCCTTACCACTGGCAAAAGTGGAGGACGTATACTGAGAGGATGACAAGGTACACACACAGTATTTCCAAATGCAGCTCTCTGCATCAAGTGCAATTTCCCTTAAGAGCACACAGAGGCCATAGTCAGTCCAGGGCTGGTTTCTCCCAATATGTGATAGACTCCCCACTGGCACAGCTATAGAGTTGAGTTCTCAGCTGAGTGGCCAAACCAAGACCTCCAGCACCCTCTCTGTCCAACCATTGTTTCATGTCCCTGCCCAAGTAGCTGACACACACAGACCCTTTAAGGTTTGATTTACACACACACACACACACACACACACACACACACACACACACACACACCCTGGGAAATGCTGGCACAGATTTATTAGCAGTCCCCCATTTTGCCCAGACTGTGTAAGGTAGTTATCACTACCACCAGCCAACTCCTTATCAGCTACTTTCAAGCCCTTAACAAAGGGTGTCCAGTCTTACTGTGTAATATTGCTATTAATACAAATGGTAGTTTGACCAAGAGCAAGGCTATTAGGAGTGGTCTACATAGTGTCACCAAATAAATATGCAAGTACTCTCAGAGCTTAAATATCACTACACAGATCAGCCACAATGAACGTTTAAATGGGCCTCCGCTGAAAAAGGACCCATGTCCAGTCGGAATATCGTGGTAAACAAATGTAAATAAAATAAAAATAAAATAAATACTGCTGGGATAGCTTGCAGAATGACATCATTTATTGTCATCTGACTCTGTCTCAGTTGAAACCCCCACTGATGGAAGCTAGCAGTATTTATCATCTACCCGTGAAAATACATAGACCTCAGATCTTTGGCAAATGCTGGAAGTCATAAAACAATTGTAGTAATTAGTTCACTCCAAAGACAATACAGAAAGCTTCTCAGTACAGACATTGTGTCTGTAGCTGCCATAAAGTAATTTCATTTCAGTTATTTTTTTGAAGTTAACCTCCTGTATTCCAGTTTCCACTGTTAAAATATATATATTTAAACAGTTACAGTAGTGCATGTACATTTCTCTTCCCTTCCAGCAGGGTACACTGTGGTTACATTTTAAACAGCACTTTGCAAAAACCTTTCCAACGTACAGTTCCATACAGGCAGTTTGATATACACCTGAAATACGATTGTAACACAAGCATCTTATATAAATCACGTTGCTATTCACAAATTACTTAAAATTATTTACAAAATTCCAGATAGCTGTGCTGTCATTCTCTCCCCCCCCCCAAAGGCTCAAACTAGTGACCCTTGAGAAACGTTGCTTGAGAGGAATGAGCCTATCTTGGACTACATTACCCCATACCCTTTCTTGAGATCCTAGCTGCCTTTACATTGCTGACCTCATTACAGTGTTGCCCTGTTACATCATATGCCTGCAATCCTAGGCTCTACCATAGTAATTTGGGATTTTGCTGACTAGCTTCCTGTTACCATAGATCCCCCTCAGACTCCTCCTGCCTTCTACTGCAAATACTTAGCATTGAGTCTCCCTATCATGCTAAGGTTTCATGGTGTTAACATGCTGCATGTTGTGCCCCTGCCTTCTACCTGGCAGTTTTATCATGTAGTTAACATCACCGACCTTCCTTACCACTTTGAAGAGTCCCTACCAAGTTGCCTGCAGTTTGTTGTGTCTGAAAGGAATGAGAACCATAATCTTCTGCCCTACTTCATACTATCTAGCTTGTCATACCAGACCTTTTTCTTCTGTTGGGCTTCTGCCAGATTCTCCTGGGCCAAGCCAATGAGTTCCTTGAGCCTTGTCCTGAGGTTTAGGACATATGCCACATCAGACTCCTTGTGGAATTCACACTCACCCTCCCACTCTTCACAAATCAAATCTAGAGGTCCCTTCATCCTTTGCCCATACTGCAGCTCAATAGGTGAGAAACCTGTGGATTCCTGGAGCACCTCTCTGTAAGCAGATAGATGGGGCAAATATTTGTCCCACTCCTTCTTAAACTGGTCTGCAAATGCCCATAGAATGGTCTTTAGTGTAGAGTTTAACCTCTCCACAAGACCATTAGTCTGGGCATGGCAGGGGGTGGTCTTTAGATACTTCACCCCACAGTGCTTCCACAGACAAGCCAGCAGGTCTGACATAAAATTGGCACCTCTGTCAGTCAGTATTTTTTTTGGGAAACCTATCTTGCTGAAAATATCTAACAAAGCATTTGCCACCTTTTCTGCCTCAATGGAGGACAGCACCACAGCCTCAGAGTATCTGGTAGCATAATCTACTACCACTAGCACATACTTCTTCCCTGTGGAACTTGGGGTACTCATAGGCCCCACAATATCCATAACTACCCTCTGAGGTGGCTCCTCAATCACAGGCAAAGGCACCAAAGGAGCTTTCACCTTGTCTCCTGCTTTATCTACTTTTTGGCGCTGCTCACAGGTCCTGTAGTACCATGTTACATCCCTGGAAATCCCAGGCCAATACAAGTTCTGCATAATACGTCTCTTTGTATGCTTTATGCCCATATGACCTGCAAAGGGAATGTCATGGGCTATGGCCAGAAGTGCCATATGGCAGATTGTAGTCACTCCCAACTGCTGTATTCTCCCACTCTCTAGCCCTCCCTCAGTGGTGCCAGCTATTTTTAAGAAAAAAAAAAGCAAAATTAAAAACAAATTGAGTAATTTTACTATGGGGTGGGGTTGCAGCCCAGAACCATGAAACATCCCTCATGATGATGAGGGACTAAAAGCTGTGGGGTGGAAGGTGTACTCCTTATTTTGTAACTTCTTTGCTAGCTGGGGATTTTGAGATCAGGTTGGGAGGGATTTAATGTTTTTGATGGCACTTAACACATTCAAAGAGCTTTGGTGTTCTGTATTATTTTTAGTTTACCCTCACAGGTGGTTTGGTTTGTGCTCGCTCAGGCAAAACTGGATGATTTAAATGGTTGAATATAGGGAAAATACAGTGGCCTTTGTGGGGTTGAGAGAAACTATTTGTGTGGTAAATATATCCCTTATTCTGGGGCAGACTGGGCTGCATATAGAGCATATTTATAGTAGGATAGTATTTTCAAGCTATGTTACACTTCTGGAAACCATGCCATATCCACATCTTAAGTTCTTCTTTTCATAGCACACCTCAGGATGGATGCAGTCTGCTGGCCACGTCACAGTAGACTTCCAAAGTGATGCTCATAAAATGCATAGTAGACCCAAAGGCATATCTCTGTTATGTTGTAGAATTAAGTTGCAATTAAGTTGCATTACACCATTAATGAAACATTCTCTATGAAAATATAATTTCACTTTGATTTTTTCTTTGTGATGCTTTTCGTGTACCTATGCCAAAATATCACACAGATGTAATGTTTTACTTCTAACTGGTAAAATATATTTCTTATGTTGCTGGGTAATGCAAAAACACTGCACAAATTGTTTTCATGTAAAAACTAACTGGAACTAGTTCAGTGGTTGACTGCGACTAAAATTAAATCTGTTGTATATTGGTACACAGAATCCTTTTGAGTAAATTTCTTCAGTCAACAGACTTGAAGCACATGAGTGTGTGTGTGTGTGTGTGTGTGTGTGTGTGTGTGTGTGTGTGTGTGTGTGTGTGTGTGTGTGTGTGTGTGTATGTGTGTGTCTGGGTGTGCTCCTAGTACTAGTTCTAGATGCACATAGCTAATATTTTGGGAGGGTCCTCCTTCTATAAGCAGAGACCTTTCTTATTCAGAATGTGTATATGTACTCCCAATACTTGATACCTGGAACTATTTAATGTTTCTGGGAAGGTCACCCAGTACACACAGAGATTATCCATTCATTCATGGTGTGTGTGTGTGTGTGTGTGTGTGTGTGTGTGTGTGTGTGTGTGTGTGTGTGTGTGTGTGTGTGTGTGTGTGTGTGTGTGTGTGTGTGTGTGTGTGTGTGTATGTATATATATATATATGTGTGTGTGTGTGTGTGTGTCTAAGAGACAGAGAGAGAGAGCAGCTGAGTAGGCATTGAACACAGGCCCACTCAACAATACTGACTTAAAGGTTCAGACCACGATAGCCAAACCTTCACATTCTGTGTGATACAACTGCATGTCATTTAGCCTTAATAGGTAGTGCTATGTGTACATATTTACTGCTGTATATGTATGTGTGTATATAAGTGCTTCAGAAGACTGAAAAACAAAAGACCGAATCCCAAAAGACTGAAAATTCAAACTATTGAATGATGGAGTTTGTCCCTTCTCCACTGTTATGCTATCTTGGAGTTTGTATATATAGTTAGCAAGAGGTGTGTGGGGGGGGGGTGCAGCCCCCCACATGAGGGGGTGCAGGGGGACTTGCTCTCACACACACACACACACACACACACACACACACACACACACACACACACACACACGTATGTATACTGAGGTTTGCTTTCGTATTGTGAATGATTGGACTGCATCACATAACTCCAATACATAAATACCTGTTTCTTGGAATGATAGGGCAATATCATCCACTTTGCTCTGTTTTGCACATTTTGCCTTATAGTAAACATTTATTTCCACATGTAACAGCATACATACATCATAGAGATCATTACTACATAATTTTGTAACTATATGCAAAATCAAGCCACAGGCAGTCCTTTTGGAAGTGTTCAACCAGATATTTTCAGCAGTCATATGCCCACTAACACAAGAGTACAATTCTGAGCTATGGTGATTAGAGGGCAGCCCAGATGTTAAAAAAATAATTAAAGTAAAGAATGATACTTGTGCTTACCTCAGTTTTTTGCAACTTGAACTAACTTGGTCTATATGATGAACTTTACAATGCTTAAGGCATGTGTGACTGAGCAACTATTGATCAAATCTGTAATATTGCAGTACAGTTTACTGTAGTTAGTTGGATTGTTCATGTCGGTGACGCATGTTTGGTGTTTTTCACTTTTCTCCATTGTAGTGTAACCAGTGAGTGGTACATATAAGTTAGGAGGAGTTTGTGGGGACCAAGCTCGCTACACAGGAATGCAGGCGACGAGCTCCGCTGCAAAAAAAAAAAAAGGCAGTTGTCGTTTTTGGTACTAGATATTCAGAAAAGCAGAAATGATTCTTTAATAACTGAAATGAACACTGGGAAACCATGTTGTTGTTTTAGAATTTCATTATCAGCAGTTGACATAAAACTGATATCTGCCTCCATCTGTAAATAAAGTTTTTGTAATTCTTTTGATAATCAGTGATGTACAAGAAAAAGTCAACAAAATTTGCTCTGTAAGCTTTCCGTTCCACAACCCTAAAAAAGAAAATATTCATCTCCAGTCTCCTGTTTTGTTTGTTTATGAAAGACTGTGTTTACTGTGCTGCTTTTAATAAAAATGCTGTAAGTAGAAGAGCTAGGAATCTTACAAACATTACTGGAAATAAAAAGCTGTAGGGTAGGTCCACTAGCACTTTTATGTTTCAGTCTGATGCAGAAGAATCAGAAAAATCACCTGCTGCTTTTAAATGTAAATGGAAACATGAAGGAAGAGCTTCCAAAGGCAGCATTTAAAATTAATTTTTATGTCACCACTTAAATCTTCTAAGGGGAAAGCATGAGCACTACTGGGCCTACTTATTGGAGTGGTTCTGTTCCATTACTGGACACTCAAAGTAAATCATCCCACTGCCGAAGGTGAAGACCCCTAAAGTTCTCTGCTTTGCCAGCTACTCATGTTTTTACAGTGGAAACAAAAGAGATGTGGCAGTTTGGGGTCAGACTGTTTTGGCTGAATAGCATAAATTCAAGAAGGTGCAATGTTAACAAACCTTTTGTTTGGCAGAAAGAAAGTCTGTCTTTCCAGGTGTTTGTAGACACTCAAGGTCTGCTATGACTCTCATTGTTTTGAGTTCAGACGTTGCTGGTGTTTTATCTACTCCTTTTGAGATTGTTATTCTATCAGTTATACAGAGGCCATTCAAGGACTGTACATCAACTGCAGATGCCTATAAAAGAACTGACTTTTTCTGTAATGTAGTTGATGTCAATTTCCATGACATCGGTGGTACAGATGTTGCGATTTAGACACGATTTCTTGTCACTACTTATCAGTGTCAGAGACTGCTATATTAATGAATGTTACCACTTAAAGAGAAAGTCTGTAGAAGAGGAAGTGGCTGCTATGTTAATATATTACAGAAAGATAATTTAGTAAAATTTTATGGTTCTACTATAAGCATTCAAGTCTCAAATGCTCAAAAACCATGGTCTTAAAGCCAGGAATTTGAGGATCTTGTAGCTTGTGTAGGCTACTGCTCATGCTCAAAATTGAATATGAGTTTGAGCAAACAGTTACTGCACCTTTCCTGAAGACGTTATTTGCCTTTGAGCAAAGTAGGTTTGGCAGCCAAGGAGAGGGAGTGGAGGTAGATTTAGGTTTAGGAAGAGGGAAGGTAGTTTTAAGGTTAGGGAGAGAGAAGTGTGTTTTAGGTTTAGGGAACTGGAAGGGAGTTTTAGAGTTCATAGGTTGGTACTAGGCTGTCGGCCCTAGGGCTTATACAAGCCTAGCCAAACAATTCCCTGGATATTTCTTCCCACAATATTTACTTCCCTGGACCCCTGTCTAGCAGGGCGACTGACGTGATCCACGGGATGAATTTCCTATCTCTAATCCAATCATCAAGGTTCTTTTTGAAGAGGGCCAAGGAGGTGCTCTGCTTGACATGTATGGAACCTATCCCTTCAGCATGTTTTGTTCATTGTGATGACAAGGTTTAGATCCCTGGAGCATGTGGCTCTGAAGGATTGGGACTTCTTTAAGTGGAGCATGTCCAACAGCTCAGGGTTTGATATGGCCTTGTATGTTAAGCACAGATCGCCTCTGAGTAGACGATATGCCACAGAGTACAGCTGGAGATTTTTAGATGTCAGCATAGGGCATCTGCTTTAGGCCTGTGATTCTTTTAGTGAGGTACTTCTGCGGTCTTTCCAGCTGTTGCAGATGTCTTGTGAGGTACATACCAAACGGGGCGTTGTACTCTGTAATGGGTCTAATGAGGGATGCGTACAGTGGGACAATGACCTTCTTTTTTCTGGATGAAAAGCCCTTAATGATGAGATGTGCCACATAGAAGGATTTCCTGACTGTTGTGATGGGTATTGAAGGTGAGACCACTGTCCACCTGTGTCCCTAAGTCTCTCATCACACTTTTGGTGTTTAGTGTACTGCCACCTATGTGGTAATTCATGGTACATGATTTTCCCTAAAGGGGATAACTGTACATTGCTTGGCTTTAAGCTTGAGCCCATGGCTCTGGCACCAAGCATCTGTTTCTGTAACGCCCTTTTGTAGAATATCCACATCATTTGGGGATTCAGTAATGGCTCCCAGTTTGCAGTCATCTGCGAACTTTGTTAGCCAGAGTCCCTTAGTGTTTGCCTATACTTCAGAGAAGTAGATCCCAACAAGAGCGGTCGCAGGACTGAACCCTGAGATACTCCACTTATCACTTGTCTGGAGCTGGATTTGGAGTCATCTACTTCTACAGTGTGGGTTCTGTCAGTAATCCAGTTGGCAACCCATCGAGTGATGTAGGGATTTATGCCCAGCTTAGTAAGTTTATCTATGATTCCAGAGTGAGGGATGGTGTCAGAGGCCTTGGTGAGGTCCAGATAGGTTGTGTGCACCGCCTTACCCTCGTCCACAGCTCTGGAGACTGATTCAAAGAAGTCAGTCAGGTTCAGGAGACAAGATCGGCTCTTCATGAACCCAAACTGGGTGGGGTGCAGTGTCTGAAGGTTGCCATTGACTTTGTTTATAAGTTCCATGATAATGCATTCCATACACTTGCAGATCAGGCTTGTCAGACTGATAAGACGGTAGTTCCCGGGATCCAAGGTGGATCATCCCTTGTGGAGAGGGATAACTGTGGCTGTACACCACTCATTGGGAACAAAGCCTGAGGTAAGGCTATGATTAAACATGACACTTATGTAAGGTGCCAGTTCATTTTGTAGTTCATGTAGTACACAGCCCGGGATGTCATCTGGTCCCATTGATGCTGTATTCTTAGCTTTGGAGAGTGCAGTTTCTACCTGTGTGGCCATGATTACCGGAATGGCAATCTTTGGTATTAAGATGGGCCCTTTAGCGGGTGGGGGGGGTGAAGTTGGCACTAAATCGATCTGCCAAGATATTGGCAATATCCTTGGGATCAGTATATTTAATGCCATTCTGTTGTAGCTCAGAGCAGATCTGAGTATAGCTATTTAAATTCTTGACATAATTATAGAATGTCTTGTGGTTGTCTTTGGAATCTTTGACAATTTTATTTTCGTAATTAGCTTTGGAGGATTTTATGAGGGATCTCAGCTTCTTACTGAGGCTGGTAAGGGAGTTTTTTGCATCCTGGGATTTGCCTCTTTTCTGCAACAGTTTCTTCCTTCTGTTGTATAGTTTGTTTATGGCAGGGGACCATGAGATTGGCTTCCTTTTTTGGAGGAGAGTGTCTTGGTTCTATTTTGGATGGCATGATTCATGCACGAGTGGATGTGCTCGTACAATGCCTTAGTGTAGGTTTCAGCAGTCGAACTTTCAGCTCAGCTCCCGTTTGCATAGGTGCCATGAAGTTTGTCACTTCTGACTTAAGTAGCATGAAGTTGGCTTTGGAAAATTTTTTTACAGAGGTTTCCTTACTGGGGGGGGGGGGGGGGGGGGTGGGATGTGGATGTCAAGGGTGATTTGCTTATGGTCAGACCTGACCAATGAGGGGGTGACCACTGGTGTGGAGCATTTATCTCCCATGTTGGTAATGACCAGGTGTAGGATATTGGAGCTCCTGGTTGGACAATGGATTAGTTGATCCAGGGCACTGGAATTTATGAATTCCAAGAACCGTTGGGAAAAGGGGTTGTTAATGGCAGGGTAGTTGAAGTCACCCAGTATTAGGGTGTTTGGTTGTATCTTAATATTTTCCAGTCTGTTTAGAAAGGTGTAGTGAGAGTCTTGGGGCATGGTGGGAGATCTGTAGCAAGCTACAATTTGGATTGCAGTCTTAACTAGTGTTAGTTGCACCTGGAGAATTTCAGATGCATTGTGTTGGGCAACTAGCCTGGAGGTGTGAATATCCTTGGTGAATATGGACACTCCTCCACCTTTAGTGTTTCGGTCTTGGTTTGGTGGCTGAAAAGTGTGGTAAAAGTTGAGACTTCCCTGTACCACAGCAAGGTCTGGATAGCTCTGAACACAGAAAATAAAGTCCTGAAACCAGCAAAGCCTGGGATCTGGACTATACTAGCTAGGAAAGGCGGGAAACGAGTTATGGAGTAATCGGGGAATTTAATGTTAGGGAGCAGAAAATGAGTTTTAGGTTTTGGGAGTGGGGACTGGGGCTAAGAACTAGACGAGAGCTTTAGGGTTAAAGTTAAGACTCTGGTAAGGCTGTAGAGGGTTATAAGGTTAGGTGTTGGGAGGGCAAAGTAGTTTTACCTTCTGCAGAAGTCTGCATCCAGATTTAGGAATGAAGCAGCAGTGGCTGGTGAATTTAAAGTAAGGGGGACGGGATGCAGGAAGCAACTAAATGAGCAGGGCTAATTGGAGGGAGCAAGCCTTATTACAGTGGGGTCAGCTTTGTCCACAACTGCAGTTTTATGGAAACAGCTGGTCAAAACTACTGCATATGCTAAATATTCTTCTAGCAATAGTCTTCCTTTCAGAATACCTTCAGGGAATAGGTTTTTAAAAAGGTCCATTTCAGAAATATAAGGTGGTTAAGTATATATACTGAATGCATTAATTTAAGCGAATGGTAGATTCCTGACTTACTAAATGTCGAAGGCAGTGAACCAAGTCCACACAATGTCGAACTTTCAAAGACCAAATCCATGAACACCAAATGTCAGCCAGGCAAATATCCCCCCCTTTAGACCCATGGTAGCACTTGTTTTGGTGGTTGGATGGTCGGAAATGTCGAATTCTGTGTTTTGCTCGACATTCTGACCGTTCGCCAATGTGAAATGCAACATTTCTGTTCGGAATACGTAACGTTCGGAGTTGGTGACTTCAACTAAATTCATGCATTCCATATATACATACACGCACACACACACACACACACACACACACACACACACACACACACACACACACACACACACACACACAAAACCAATGTCCAACTCCCACACAGACATGCTCCACATAGCCAGTGACTGGGGGGCAGAACTGAACCCAGAACCCTGCAGTTGTGAATTAGCAATCTTAACCACTGAGTCACCAAAGCGAAGTAAGGTGGATTAAACAGTTGAGAAAATGCACAGTTCTAAGTCAGATCAGAAAGACATGGTTTGGCATTTTCTACAGTTTGCCCAGGCTGATGAAAATACTGCTTCTTGCTGTTGGATGCAAAATGACTTGACTTGAAGCTTGAAGAGGCAACAAACAAATATTTCTGTGATCCAGATTTGTATTTCAAAGAATCACTGAAAAATTCATTTGACAAAAAAAAGCTAAAACAATTTTACAACTGGTACAGATGATAGTAAAATTGGTATATATGGGATTCAACAGTTGTGAGATGAAGTGAATGTCAGCTTTGTCACTGTAAGTGTCTTAGTAATAATATGGAAATTCAGAGCAACCGTCCATCCATCCACAACCCCGTTTTTCCATTTTCACGCATGGGTGTAGGTGTCACTTAACAGTGACAATCCAGAGCCAAGGTTCACACCACCAGGTGAGTAGCCCTGCCGCAGTCAGAGCAACCACTCATTATGGAATTTAAAATTCATAGATGGCATGACAGACCTAGGCTGTGACTGAATGCATGTATAATCTAAACAAGTGTTCACATACATGCAAGTTTTATGCTGTGGCAACGTGTGAAAACTAAAGAAAAGATATATATATAAACAGGGAATTGCCAGGGGAACCAGTTGTGCTAATACTTATGCCAACTTGGTCATGGTAGCCTGGGAACAGGAGTACCTGTGTAATCAATTAGAGGTACTTTTTTATAGGAGATTTGTAGATGATCTCCTTTTGATATGGAAAGGTACTAAGGAAGATCTCCAACAATTTTTAACATATATTAATTCCTCCTGTACATTTTTGAAATTTACACATGACACATCTTATACATCCATAAATTTTTTAGATGTCACCATAACTCTAACCAATGACCAGTGGGGTACACAAATTTACAGGAAACCTTGTTATAGGCCATCGTTTTTACACAGGGACAGCATGCATGATACCAAGCTTTTTAGTAACATTGTCAAGGGACAAGCCATGCGACTCTCCAGGTTATGTTGTGAGGAAGACACGTTATCTGGAGAAATAAAAACCCTCAAACAAGGGTTTATTACAAGAGGGTATAATGAACGGGAAATAAATGAAGCATGCTCACAAGCTTTGGCCTTAAGGTCCACCAGGGCCAAACCTTATTTTACATCTAATAATGGTCATGGTTATCTGGGTAGGAAGCAAAGACAACAACACAGTTTGAACATCGTCCTTCCATATTCAACTAATGTAAATATTGTTGAAGAGGCTATTCTGTGTAATTGACACTTTTAGTGGACCAATCCACCAAGGATCTTTTAGGTACCACTCCGAACTTTGTATATAGTAATAAACAAAGTTTGAAACAGCGGCTGTGTTATCATAAATCTAGTGTTGACAATATGGACATAATGAGCATGGGCACTAAGAAATGTGGCAGTTGTGCCCAGTGCCCGCATATTGACCAGTCCCGTTTCTTTAGACATCCGGATACTGGACATTTGTGGACACTTAGAGTCAATGGCAACTGTCAGACTAGAAATGTGATATATATAGCTCACTGTCAGGTATGCTTTAGATATTATGTGGGCAAGACAAATAGGTCCTTGAGGGAGAGAATCAGGGACCATTTATATTGTACTAACAGAGGTCAGGACTATAGCGCTATAGCAAAACACACCCTGATGATGGGAAAGGACCATGTATTTTTATTTCACATTTTACAGGTTCAATATGAAAATAATAGACTAGGTGATATCACTACTGAGACTGAGAAAGCTGAAATACAATGGATTCTCAGACTAGGTGCACATCATGGTAGGGGTCTGAATGAAACTGTTTCGCTGAGACCCATAGTGAAATCTAGGAAGCTTAAACACTGAATTTATAGATAAATGGAATTTAATTTTGAGCTATACTTATATATATATATATATATATATATATATATATATATATATATACACATATTTTTTATGTTTTTTACATATATATTCTATTTTATATCTATTTTTACTTTTATATTTTTTATACTTATTAGTATGAAGTGATTTAGTACAGCTTTAAATCTCTATGTATTAATTGTTTGATTGTTTAATTGATTAAGAAGCTGGTTGTTTAAATATACTGGATCAGTTACATTTTACTATGTCTGATGAAGCGGAACACTGAGTCCGCGAAAGCGCTTACATTTTAAATAAAATCGACGTGTTTTTATTACTTATTTATTTATTTATTTATTTATTGGCATTTAATTACCGGGCTAGTCCACTGTGCCAGCTTTTCAGTGGAGACCTGGGGAGAAAAGCTACAAAACAAGTTATAATATAGAACAATTAATTAAAATATATACAGCCAAGTTGACCTCAAAATTTTAGGATACAAACAGTGGTGAATTCATACATAAATGTGTACGTACAAAGAGGCCGTGAAATAACAGAGAAAATAAAATATAATTATTGCAGGGTAATTGACTTCAGAGGTTTAGCAAAATTATGAAAATGAAAATCATGTATAACATTCAGGATGTACATACATACAAATCAATGATATATAAAGATATCTTTTGGGGTGGGTGGTAAAGGTAAAGGGATAAAATTAGAGGAGAAGGGAAATTTGCAGGAGCATTTTGAAATGGAGAAATAGTGCATGTGAAGGTATAGAAAAAGAAAAAACATGGAGATTTGCAGGAAATTGAGAATAGAAGGGAAAAACAAATAGAAGATATAGAAGTGAAGATAAAGTTCGTTATAGGAATATAAGTAACTAGGTTATATGATAGAGGTTGGGGTTAGGCTTTAAATGCAGGGGGGTATACAGCAGTTACAATTTCAAATGGAAGAGAGATAGTTTTGTAAGGAAGTTTAAAAGGAGCAATATGAGGGTTGGCTTTAACAGTGAGAGGAAGAACGTTCTAGAGTATAGCTACAGAGTGGGAGTATAATAGTTGGCCAGCAGGATGTTTTCATTTTTGTATTTGCAATAGATGTTTATTCTTAGATCTAAGAGGCCTGTTGAGTAAGTAGTTGCTGAATAAGGAAGTGAGGGGTGGGCATACTGAGGGTTTATGTATTATTTTATGGATGTTTTTTTTTTAATTTTATTAATAAATATGTTATTTTTTAGATACATTTGTTTGTCACAGTCATCTTAATTGACATAATGAAAGCAAACAAGATAATTGCATTTCTTGTTAGATTTCTAGAAATGTGTAAAATACCCCCTTCACTGATATAAACTCTTCTGGATGCAAAAGTGCATTGTAAAACTGCTCATTCAACCTCAACCACAGAATCAGTTGGAATTCCTCAAAGTTCTGTCATGGGAGCAGTCCTCTTCTCCCATTAGATGAACTGAATGCGGAGGCTCAGACCGAGTAGTCTGCTCAGACAGTAACTTAATGCAATGTACATAATGCAAGGTGACTCTGAAAACCCAGTAGAACACACTGCAGCAAAGTCTGAAGTCCTAAAACTGTACAGCTATCAGTCACTGCACTCATTACACAAAATCAGTTAATGAGACACTGCCAATGTCCATGTCAAACATTCTGACTGTTGAGAATATTTAGAGAGAGAGGAAGACAGACAGGTGTTACAGGAATAAAATGTTCATTGTTGTTGCACCACTTTCCCCATAAAATAAAAAAGCTAATCTCCAGTTCTGTCTATAGATAGAGATGCAGTGTATGCCTGCAGGGTCCAATAACTTTTTATCTCTCTACTTTATTTCTGTTAATTACCCTTCTGTTCTTTTATTAGTAAAGCACAGTAAATTAGAAGAACTTGGGTGCCTTGTCATCATGTTATAACCAGAACACTAATGAAGTGATGTCTAATAGTAAGAAGTAACAGCTAAATGTAAGCAAGAGGAATGTACAACATTCATCCAGAAAGTTCTGACAGAACTGTGTTTGTTGGAGCTTAAAATAAAGTCTGTAGCTGTTGAACTTTGTGATCTAGGCCAGAACCCCTTGCTACCTCTGATATTACTGATGGCATATTTTATTGGTTTTCAGGGCTCATAGATTTATATAAGTCAGCAATGCTATAAAAGAAGAAACCATGAAGGAGAGCAAATATTTCAGAATAGGATTGTAGGACGTAGAAATAACTGAACCATACAACATACCTCTCAACATCTTAGAGCAAGAAATCTGGACAAAGGCATCAATAACGAGGGGACACAGGCCCCAAAATAAGAACACATTTTAAATATTGTTCTTATAAACTTAGGAAATTAATAGAATAACAGGTTTTGCATTCGCATGAATTTCTGAAGGGAATTAAGTCTAAAACTCAAATGTCTGTCTTTATTTTATGACTTTAACCCTCAATGATTTGCCAGAAAACCATAGTTGTATGAGAACTGGACAAAAATATGAGGCAAAAATCTGGACATTCTATGAAAATTTGTACAGTTGAGAAGTGTGCCATACCAGTTTTCAGCTTAGTTCATGCTAGTGGGAAAGGAGATAAGGAGAAGGAGGGAAAAAGGGAGGGAAATAGGAGAGAAGGAATGTAGCTCATATACATAACGCAAACAAAAAGTTATAATTCAGAATGGAAATGGATAATGATGAATCAGGGGGATGCTCAATAAATAAAGAGAGGATAGGATTTTGGATGCATATCCTTAAAGAGAATGTTATTAACCATACAGACCATCACATTCATAAAATAGCAGAAAGTATTAGTAGAACTAACCCAACATAAGAATGGAGAAAGTTTTGCCAGAAGGGAAGATGTTAAGTAAGGGTACAGAAAATAGGGAAGAGAGGGCTAGAATTTGATGGAGGAAATAAATGGAGGGCATAAAGATGACATCAGCAGTATCTGCTAAGAATATGGTAATAACAATGTCCCACACACTGCAGCAAAAGGCTTTCTGTAATGTCAAGCAAGAGCACACACACACACACACACACACACACACACACACACACACACACACACACACACACACACACACACACACACACATTCTCAGACACACACTTGACAGCAGTGAGAATAGAACCCCTACCTAAGTACACAGACTACTGAACATAGTACTTAACACAAGTGCCATCGCACAAGTCTGACTTTTGCTGGACTGCAGCTGAACTTATAGTACATGACATCAGCAGGAAATGTGTGAGACAAGATGTTGGCAGGCCTGCGTAGGTTCATAGCTTCAGGGGTTCATATCAGGCTACTACCATAATGGCCCTAGGTTCATAAGAGGTTACTAGGCTAATGGCCCTGGGGCCTTTTCAGGCCTAGTGAAGTTGTACCATTGTTCCCTTACAGACCAAGAGATATGTAGTCCATATTTGCAAATCCATGATCAGCACTGGGTTCCCCTGTCTAAGAGTGACAGAGGTGAAACCCACAGGGTAATTTTACAATTTCCCATCCAGTTGTCCAAGTTATGCTTAAATAGAGTTATTGATGAGCTCAATTTTATGTGAATTGTGAGTATATTCCATGGCAGTGGCAGTCTCTGGGAGATATATCTGTCTTTCCAACATATTCTGTTGATGTTGCAGGCTAGGTTAATGTTCCTACAGTGAGTGAGTCTTGCCCCATTTGATTTGCAGCAGTGCAAGGTTTCCATTAAGGCAGGGTTTGAGAGTGCTCTGTAGGCCAGGCACAAGTCAACTCTGTATGATACAGAGTATAGTGACAGGGCCTTCAGTCTGTCCATGTAGGTTACATGTTGAAGTCCCAAGATGTTCTTGGTTAGACACCTTTTAGGTGTCTCCAGTTGCTGCAGGTGTCTGGTGAGGTACATGCAAAAGGGAGCATTGTACTGTATTACTGGTTTGATAAGGGACAATTGCTGTGGATTGATGACATCCTTAGTCTTGGATGTTATGCCCATACTTATGAGGTGTGCAACATAAAAGTCCTTACTTACCACTGTGGACACATAATGATTAAAGATGGCATTGCTGTCAACCTACATTCCCAAATCTGTCACCATTGTGTTGGAACTTAGGGGGGTATTATAAATAGTGTAATTTGCAGGTACCTCTCCTTTGCCAAAAAGGATAATAGTGCATGTGTTTTGGGTTAAGTTTAAGTCTGTGTCTTTGGCCACAATCACTTATGTATGTAAGCCCATTTTGTAGTATTTTGACATCGTTTGGGGATTCAGTGATTGTACACAGTTTGCAGTTGTCAGCAAACTTGGTGAGTCACAGGCCATATGTTATCACCTGAATTTCTGAGAAATAGATGCCAAACAGTAAGAGGTCCAGCACAGACCCTTGTGGAACACCACTGGTAACAGATCTGCTGGTAGAGGTGGAATCCCCAAGTATGACTGTATGCATTCTGTTGGTGAGCCAGTTGATTACCCGTCTAATCTTGTATGGGTTAATCCCCAGCAAGGTGAGTTTTTCACAGATGCCTGAGTGGGGGATTGTGTCAAAGCCTTTGGCCAAGTTGAGATAGGCAGTATGTAGTCATTTGCCTTCATCCAAGGCTTTGGTGACACTCTTGAAGAATTCTACTAGGTTTAACAGGCATGATCTGCCCTTAATGAAGCCAGACTGGGTCGGGTCAAGAGTTTAAAGGTCACCAATGTCCTTGCTGATAAGGCCCATAATGATTCTCTCCATGGCCTTACAGACAAGGCTGGTCAGGCTTATGGGTCTATAGTTCCTCGGGTCAGTTGAGGAACCCCCCTGTGCAAGGGGAGTATAGTTGCTGTTTTCCACTCTGCTGGGATAAAGCCAGTATCTAGATTGTGGTTGAAGGGAGTACCCAGTGGTTCCACTAACTCTTGCTTTACACGATTTTGTAAGCAGCCTGGGATGTTATCCGGACCCACAGACACTGTGTTTTTGGCCTTGGCAAGTGTGGTTATGACCTGTTCTTTGGAGATAATAGGTAGAGAACTGGTGACAGGTATGCTTTGGGGTATAATTGCTGGAGAAAGGAGTGTGAAGTTTTGCAAAACCTGTCTGCTAACAGGTTAGCGATGTCTTTAGGCAGCTTGTTTTTTTGTGAGCAAGTTTTGATCTGTTCTGGTACAGCTAAATCTATACAGTTGTAATGCTCTTTATACAGGGCATTTGTGTATACCTCTGTATAGGAGTCTTTACTGTCAGTGGTGGCAGAAGGTTTGAAACTATGTATGCCATTACTTAGGAGGCTATAGTTTGCTTTGGAGAAACTTTTCCACCTTTTGGATCCTGAGGGGGGTCAGGTATGATTGTTACATTGAACATGACTGATTTATCATCAGACCTTACCAGGGAGGGTGTCACACATGGGGTGGTGCAGCGATCTCCCATGTGGGTGAGTACTAGGTCAAGGACATTTCATCCCTTTGTGTGGTTGCAGACTAACTGTTCCAGAGCATTTGTGTTTATAAACTGCAGGAACCTTAGGGTGAGCGTGTTTGAGCTCATATATGTATCCCAGTCGATGGAAGGATAGTTAAAGTCACCCATGCCTAGGTTGTTTGGCTTTATTGTGAGCGACTTATGTAAGTCTAGGAAGGCACTGTGTAGTTTTCATGGTTCATGATGGTAGACCTGTAGCTAACAGTGATGTGGAGGGGGGGGTCTTTCCTATACTTAGTTTAACTTGGGGTAACTCTAGGGAGTCATACTGCTTAACCAGTCTTGAGGTGTATTTGACTTTCATGAAGATAGATACACCTCCTCCTTTGTTTCTTTCACATTCAATTTGCAGCCTGAACATGTGGAAAGCATTATAGATTTTCATGGCCAGATTACTCTGTGCAGCGCTAAACCATGTCTCCGTGACTGTACAAACATCAACATTTTCCCAAATAAGTAGTGCCTCCATTCAGTGACGTTTCTAATTTACACTCCTAGCATTAAGCAGCATAACCTTGAGTTTGTCTTTTGAAGATATTTTTACATCAGAAATTTTGTTCTTATGACATTGCCTAAAAAAGGCACTATGAGGGAGGCAAGTACCTCGGCCAGTAACTGAAAGCCACAAGGTGACAGATGAAGACCATCCCTGGCAAAGCAGCATGCTGTGTCGACCATATCATCCCAGGCTGACAAGTACTGGATCTCCCCCTGGATTCACACCAGTAGATAAGCCAATTGTTGAAGTCGATAATTATTTTGTTTGTATTGAGGCATTATCCTCGGTGAAGGTAGAATGCGGCTTATGGCTATGGACATACCTGTCTGGGACAGCGAATCTGAGGGCTCAGTCATATCTCTCTTCATATAGTCCAGTGAGGTACTTTTCAAGTCATTAACGTCAACATGTAGTAGGAAGCAGGTGTAACTGTGCTTATTGTTGAGAGACTTGAGTGGGCGCATGACTTTGCAGATCCTGGCACCTGCCAGGCAGCTTATTGTGGCTTTCTCCTTGTACAACCTGGTGAGGGGGACATCTGTGTGTCTCACTATGGATTTGCCTATGACCAAGACATTGGTTTTCAGGTGTTCTGCCTTAAGGGCTTAATAGCTGACACACTGTTAACTTTGTTTTTATGTGTAGTTGGTTCCGTTGGGAATGTAATGTGTGCAGAAGGTTTGCATTTGTGAGGGCTTTGCTCTTTGGTAAGCTTCTAATGGCCACCTCTGAGTATGTGGGGTCATGTGTTGTTCACTTGGTCTGTTGAGGAGGTGAAGTTTGTGTGTAGACAACCTGTTTGATATCTGGTTTGTTGTTGCCTGATATGGAGCATTTATTCTACATTCATTGTTTAGTTACATCTCTCACATATTGTACTTGTAATTTTTATGAGTACAATGTTGTCAGTATACATGAGGAAATAGAAGCCTAGCTTTCTAAAAACACAAGTACCCTTATTAAGCATATTTAGATGGTTGTTGTTAGCAGAGCGATTTTGTGAACAGCGGTAACTGGGCCTGTCTCGAGAAACATGGGTACCAGCCCAGAGGTGACTTTAGAATCACCCAACCAGTAGTGAAGGTTGTGCTTAAACAGGGTCATTAAGGAGCACTGCTTCACACACAGTGGGAGCCTATAACAGAGGAGTGTGAGTCCGTAGGGGATATATCTGTCACCCCTGCATGTTTGTTTATGTCACAGGCTAGGTTGAGAACCCTGACCCAAATTATTCCTGTCCCATTTGATTTGCAGATGTCCAGCATTTCCTTTAGGGCATGGTCTCAGACCTCTCTGTAGGTCAGGCATACGTCACCTCTCAGCAATTTGCAGGAACTGAGTGCAATGACAGGTCTTGTATTCTTTCAAATAAAAATGCAGCCCAGCTGATAAAAGATTCAATCCAAAATATGAAGACTAATAGCATGAAAGTGTATGGATGAATCAAACCAAAGGCATGGCTCAGACTTGGATAAAAAATAATAACAAGGTCTTGTATTCTTTCAATGTATGTGATATTTGGAGGACCTGCATTCTCCCAGTCACAAACCTCTATTTTTTTCTCTAATTGCTGCAGTTGTCTAGTGAGGTACAGACAGAAGGGAGCCGTGTCCTTAGTTAGTGGTCTAACAAACTGAAGCAAACAAGTATTCCAAACTTGTAAAAAAGAAAACCAATCAGATCCACAGCACCAGCAAGTATGAAGTATTCTAAGCAGCAAAAATATTTTGTCACACACCAATAGCGTTTTAAGCCAATCAAATGTAATAACTTCCTCAGAGGCGTAATTATTAAAAATAATAATGCCTATTTATTTATTGTAACAGTAAGCACAAGCATTATATGATATCGTCTTCACTTTTTCAACCTTTTTTTTTTTTCTATTATACATCTTAAAATAATCATAACATGTGTAAAAAAAATTTTAAAAAAACTCATTTTAAAAACCAGCAAGTTTGTAAGGATGGTAATAAACTTTACTACATTATTTGTACAACTCCTGCCATATAAAACTCAACGGAAAAGGGCTAAATACATTGTTGCTAAAATAATCCAAATAACATACATACATACTATATTATTTACACATTCAAGTCACTGGTCAGTTGCTCTTGCTCAGTTAGATCTTATTTATACATATATTATATATTCCTTTTTTTTGTATGTATGTATGATATAACATATAGTATATTTAATAATTTTTTGGCCCCGATTTTTTATTTTTTGTTTTTCCTCTACACAATGTCATCACCAATAATAACATTGGTGTGGTAATATTACACATTGCATTAAAAATTTTAACCCAAAAAAGGATAAGTGAATTTGATCATTTAATTTTTTCATTTTCCACATCATTTTTTTTTGGTTGTGGATTATGTTAAAATTTACAAATTGTGCAAAATACACATACTGTAGGACATACCCAATTTATTGAGTTATCTTATCTAACTTTTACTTTTAAAAAAATAACGAATTAAAAATTATGCGAAATAAAAATTGTAGACATGTATAATCAGAAAAATCTTGGAATCTTGAGTCAATTGAATAATTAACTTTTGAAATTTAACTGCAGTAGAATTGTGGTGACTCACGTAATGTTTGTGATTGGTATGGACGTTGTCAGTGATTGAATTTGAAAAATGGGGAGACAATGTGGCAAATTACCTATATGGGTTAATAAATATACTACAAATTCGTAGGATCAATATTTAAGTACTGGAGCAGGCCTTGAGAACGACTGAATGAATACCTGTGTTTAATGTAATAATAATTATTAGTTGTTAAAAGCGTTTTTAAATTTAGGACTGACTGATTTATAATGGGCAAAATTAAAGTTTATTAATAACCTGCTTGCCTGCTGGTTAAAGCTTTTTTTAAACGTTTATACATGTATTAATAAATTGGTATAGCTAAAAAACCGTAGTTGAATACGATGTCTGTATGATTTGCCTGATAAGGGAGGAGTACAAGTGAGCTGTGACCACCCTGGTTTTGGATGTTATGTCCGTATGTATGATGTGGACAATGCAAAATGTGTGTCTTACCACTATGGACACATAGTGACGAAGGTGTAGATTGCTGTGAACATGTGTTCACAAGTCTCACAACACTGTCTTTGAGCTGAGAGGGGTGCTGTGTATATCATAATTAACAGGGGTACTTTATTGCCAGAGGGGACAGTGAGGCATTGTTTACTGTAAGGTTCAGTCTGTGAGTTTGGCACCAGTCATTTATCTGAGTCAGCCCCTTCTGTAATATGTTACCATAATTGGAGGAGTCTATATGAGGGGCTGCTGTGGTGCAGCGGTTAGTGTTGTTGCCTCACAGCAAGAGGTTCTCCTGTTCGATTCTCGGCTGGAGTGCCTTCTGTGTGGAGTCTGCATGTCCTCCCAGCAGTCAAGTGATGTTTAAAGACATGCAGGTAGATGCGTGTGTGAGTGAATGGGTGTGCCTTCTTTGAAGGTTAGGTGTTTGGCTGGCAACTCTGCACCGTAAAAATCCACTGCCAATCATTAACGGACTGGAGTTCCACTGTGGCGACCCCTAACCGGGAAAAGCCGAAAGAAGACATTAGAGTAGTCTGTATGAGTGTGTCCAATTAACAGTCATTTGCAAACATGGTAAACCACTGTCCACCTACAGTTGGTTGTGTTTCAGGGAAGTAGTTTCCACACAGTTGATGGCCCAGCACAGATCCTTGTGATATTCCACTGGTGAGTGAGCTAGTGGTGGAGGTGCAGTCCCAGCTTTGAGAGTGTGTGTTCTGTTGGTGAGGCAGTTGCCTGTCCAACTAGTACTTTATGGCTTAATTCCCATATGGGACATTTCCAGTCCAAGACATGAATGGGGGATATTGTCAAACACCTTGGATAACTGAACATAAGCGGTGTGTCTTATCTGTCATCCAGGTTTTCAGGGTCAATATCAAAGAAGTCCACGAGGTTCAATAGGCAAGCTCTGTCCTTGAAAAACACAACACGGATCGACTCAGATGTGTTGAAGGTCAACTATGTCGCTGTGACTAAGGTCCATGCTGATCCCTTCCCTAGCCTTGCAAATAAGGCTTGTTAGGCTTATGGGTCAGTAGTTGCAGTTCTTCTTTCCATATTGATGTGCATTGCAAATTACACATTTGATATTACTTTCTGTAGTGTAGGTGATATATGTGTGGAAAAAGTACTGAGACACTAGGGTTGCAGTGTTCGGGGGGGGCAACACATGGCTGTATTGTAAATATGTGACATACTGTGAGATAGGGCCTTCATTTTTAATTTTTCCACATGAAATATGTCATACACAAGAAATGGACAATGAATAGCAGTAATACTTAATATGTATGTAGTTTTCCTTTGCACAACAATTAGCAAAGTGTATACATATGCAAGATACTAAATGTGCATTTATGCAGTGCTTAGCAGTGTGCAAATGTATATCTTGCATGTGTATATACTTTGCTAATCATCGCGTAACCCACTGCTTCTCACACTATGGAACTATATATATTATGCTGTGTTTCTGTTGTTTACTGTCCACTTTGTTTGTATGACATGAAACTGCCTGTAGAAACATTGCAAACTGAGGGCCCTATCTAATTGTATGTCATATATTTAAACTACATCCATGCGTTGGCACCCCCAAGCACTACAACCCTCCACACATATATCAACCACATTACAAAATGTAATATCAAATGCTGTGTACTATGTAATGCACATCAATCTGGTAACATGCAGAACTACAACTACTGACCCATATGCCAAAAAAGTGTTATATGCATGGCTACTGCAGGAATAAGCATGGACCATATCCACAGGGACAGAGGTGACCTTCAACACATGTGATCCTACCCATTTTGGGTTTGGCAAGTGTAGATCTTGCTTATTGACCTTTGTGGACTTCTTGGATACTGACCCCAAAGGCCTGGATGAGGCATAACAGGACATACTGCCTATGTTGAATTATCCAAGGCCTTTGACACTATTCCCCCATTCATATGTCATATTAAAGATCTCCCATTTGGGAATTAGGCCATACAGTACTAGATGGAGAGCCAATTGGCTCAACCACAGAACACACACTCTCAAATTTGGGGACTGCACCTCCACCACTAGCCCACTCACCAGTGGAATACCACAAGGATCTGTGCTGGACCCTCAACTGTTTGTGAAATACTTTCCTGAAGCACAGGCAATAGTAGATGGCGTGTTGTTTACCAAGTTTGCAGATGATTATCTGGACACACTCATATAGAGTCTTCTAATGATGGTAATGTATTACAGTAGGGGCTAATACAGACTGATGATTGGTGACAAACTCATGGACTGAAATTTAAGCATACAATGACTCTTTTCAGCTTTGTCAATGAAGTACCCCTGCCAATTATGATGTACATAGCAACCCCCTAAGCTCAAACACAGTGTTGTGAGACTTGGGGAACACATATTGATAGCAATCTACACTTTCATCACTATATGCCCATAGTGGTGACACACACAATCTGCATTGCACACATCATGGACATCACATCCCAGACCAGAGTAGTCATATGCTGTACTCTACCCTTATCACACCAATAATGGAGTATGATGCTCACATCTATCTGTACCTCACCAGACACCTGCAGCAATTGGAGAGAACACAAGGTAGTGTCTGGGAGTTGCAGGCCTCCAAACATGACGTACACAGAAAGACTGACATACCTGTCACTGTACTTGGTATCATGCAGGCTGCTGAGAGGTGACCTATGACTGCCCTGCAGAGCAGTCTCAGGCCTTGGCCTTCTGTAAATGATGGACATCTGCAGTTCAAATGAGACAACTATAATTTGCCCGTAGGTGCTCAACCTAGCCTGTGACATAAGCAAAACATGCTAGGAAGACAGATATATCTGATGATTCACACTCCTCTGTAATAGGCTCCCGCTGCACATGAAGCAGTGCTCCTCAATTACCCTGTTCAAGGGCAACCTTGACTACTGGTTGAGTGATTGTAAAACCACCACTGGGCTGGCATCTGTATCCCTTATGGACAGGGCCAGTTGGTGCTGCTCACAAACATGCTCTGCTAAAAATGACCATCCAACTATGCTCAATAATGTTACTTGTGTTTTTACACAGCTAGGCTTCTAAAGACCCTTGTGCTTTTAGGTTAGTAGCCTCATATGAACTTTTGAAACTTATGCACCTATGCAGGCCTCACAACCTGTTGTCAACCACATGACCTGCTGATGTCATCTACTATAAGTTCACCTGCACTGTTATGTAGAACAGACTTGTGCCATGGTGCTTATGTAATGTACTGTGCTCTGTAGTCTGTGTACTTCATAGGTAGGGGTTCTGTTCTCACTGTAGTCGTCTGTGTGTGTCTAGACAGTAGAGCAGATGTGTGTATCCTACAGTTACTTCTCCAGTTACATGGATTGCCAGTATGTTGATACTTGCTCATGCCTACACATTCATTTCATACAGGCCATCCAACCTTTTGTCTCCCACAAGGCCTGCTGATGTCATCTACTATAAGTTCATGTACACTCCTGTATAAAGCAGACTTGAGCTGTGGTGCTTGCATTAAGTAGTGTGTTCTTTAGTCTGTGTACTTAGGCAGGGGTTATGTTCTCACTGTAGTCGACTGTGAGTGTGTGTGTGTGTCTAGACAGTAGAGCAGGTGTACATCCCACAGTTACTTCTCCATTTACATAGTTTGCCAGTATTTTGATGTTTGTTCAAGGTTACAATCAATGTCCTACAGGTCTCCCAAACTCTTGTCTCCCACACGACCTGCTGATGTCATCTACTATAAGTTCACTTGCACTCTTGTATGAATCAGACTTGTGCCATGGCGCTTGCGTAATATACTGTGTTCTGTACCCCATGTACTTAGGTAGGGCTTCCGTTCTGTCTGCAGTCAACTGTCTGTGTGTGAGCTGTTGCTTGACATTACAGAGAGCAATTTACACCAGCATGTGGGACACTGTCATCTTCTCCTCAACAGACACTGCTGATGTCATCAGCTACATCACATTTTTGGATATGCAGCACTCCCACCAAGACAGGGTCAGGCAGAAGTCAGTTCATCCTATACAATAACGTTTACAGTGACATGGCTTTCAATCTGTCCACATACATCATGGCATCGTGTATAAGCCCTGTGTTATCTTGCTGACAAAGCCCCGTGGTCTCTGCAGCTGCTACATGCTTCTAGTGAGGTACATGTAAAAAAGACCATTATACTCCATTAGTGCTATAATGAGGTTTGACTACAGTGCTGTCATACAGTCCTAGGATATCAGTATGATGCTGTGACTTATGATGTGCACAAAATAGGCTTTCAATAGCAGTGTGGACAGTTGATGGTCAAAGTTAAGATTGCCATCTAAATGTGCTCTCAGTGCTTGCATCACTGGGTTTCTGCATAGCAGGACTGTTGTCAATGCTATGATTAACATGGAATACCACTTTTCAGATGGGCAATATTACAAACACATATTTCTGCATTTATTTGTAGATCTTGTGCCTTTGTCACTATTCAGTTGTGTGTGTTAGCTGCTCCTGTACTATGTTATCACCATTGGTGGACTCAATGATTGCACACAGTATGAAAGAATCAGCAAACTTGGTAAGGCAAAGGCCATGTACTTTAGCCTGAACTGTCAAGAAATGCAGTTCAATAGTGAAGGGCCAAGTACAGATCCCTGGGGTTTGCCAAAGGTGACAGCTTTACTGGTACAGGTTGATTCACCAAATTTCACATGTGTTCTATCAGTGAGGTTTTCTGTCAGTGAGCCAATTGTTTACCCATCAACTGATGTAAGGTTTAATCCCAAGCTTGGGGGTTTCTCAATGATACCTGCATACGTGATTGTGTCAAAACCATAGGCCAGATCACAATGGGCAGTATGCACGGTCTTACCTTCTCCAGGCCTGTCACATGGAATCAATGTACTGTAACAACATCACAGATCATCTGTTGCATGACCCAACACATAGACCTTCCTGATATGGTTGAATACACAGTTCAACACACCCTCCACATTGGCCTGTATTCCCCATACAAGGGCGTAACTCAACATGCATCCACCTGAGTTGGGGGCACAGCACCTTATGCATGCATGTATAGAGACATCCTGACTCTACTCAACTGGGAGGTAGACCAACATGTCATCATGGACCTCCTCTATATCTATAGTAGTAATATTCCAGGTGCGTGTAACAGACATGTGTGAGTTGTTACTGCTGCATCAGGTCCATTACATCTGGTAGATGTTGTCAAAGAGGTCATTGAGGGTACGCATGATGATAGCAGTATCATCGTGTGGAACTTGATCAGGTCATGACATTTGACTAAAATCTACTCTGAGGTATTCAATCAACACTGTCATATTTGGCCATAAACAGCTGTATTACCAAGTGGGTAGACCGGTGTATGACATACATGGCATCTCTCTATGTTGAAATGTGTGCCGTGACATATAGCTCAGGTCAGGTGATCAGGTCAGTACATCAGGGGTGTTTGTTAGGCCCTTTCCTGCCTATTAGTTCAATGATGGACATCACAGATGATATACACATGCTGGGACCAAACTGCTGCCTGAAGGACTACAGCTTGTGTGCAATCATTGACTCCAACTGTGTTATTAGTATAATACAGACAGTATCAACACATGCCAGAGACTACTGCTACAGCCATGATAACACCTGCATTGACGAGATACATTGAGGGTTTTGTTGAAACAGAAAGTAGACATACCACCCAAGTATAATGTGGACATCACGCCCAATAATCAGACCTATAGGTATGTGACCTGTATCTTGGAGTAGAGGGTAAGTGACACATCCACCAGCATGTGGTCACAGTGCTGACTACACCCTTGAATGTAACACAAGTACTGGGTATGTGAAGGACATGCACATTAGAGGCCATAATAACTTGAAGGTTCCCAGACTTAATCACACCAATAACTGTGTACATTGCACTCTTCTTCATGTACCTCCCTACACATCTTCCAGTGATGTGTAACTGAAGTGTACCACCTTTGTCACAGTGTGCTGTCACACAGCTAACTGGCCATGCCTAGGTATTCTTTCTGGGGACTATGCATAACTATCTGATGGTGCAAAACAACAGTAGGTTCATAGGTGTTTGCTAGACTAATGATCACAAGGCACTTTTTAAGTCTAGCCATGCATTCCAAATCTCTGAAAAGTTCTGATACCCTTGATAAGTGTAAGCAGGGGCTTAGGAGATGAAATATTTACAAGCAGGGGCCGGGGAGATTAACCATTTATAGGTTGCCTGAGCCCATTAGAGACATAGATGCCAAACAAGGGATACGTATCCTGTTCTCCATCCAGTTGTCCAAGTTGCACTTGAATTGAGTTAGGGAGGAACTCTGCTTCATGTGGATGAGGAGCCTGTTCCAGAGATGAGGTAATCTCTGGGGGGATACTTATCTGTCTTTCTAGCAGGTCCTATTGTTATATCATAGGCAAGGTTTCAGTCTTTAGAACAGGTAATTCTGATGATGTTTGTTTTGTGAATATGCAGGAGGTCCATCAGAGTGGGGTTTGACAGTGCTGTGTATGCCAGGCATAGATCTCTCTTAAAAGCCTGTCAGAGACAGAATACAGGGATAGGGCCTTGAGGTGGTCTGCATAGGACATTTTATTTATGCCCTGTATTCTTTTAGTGAGGAGCTTCTGTGGACATTCCGATTGTTGGTTATGCCTGGTTAGTTAAATACCAAAGGAGACATTCTACTCAATGATAGGTCTGATGATTGCGGAATACAGTGGAACCATAACTTCATTGGACCTGGATGCCATACCCTTGTTTATAAGTTGCACAGCATATGATTTCCTCAGTACTGTAGACACATGATGGTCAAAGGCTAGATTACTGTCTATGTGTGTCCATGACTACTGGGTCAACTCTAAGGGGTTTGTTGTCAATATGATAGTTACCAGAGGTGGATGATTTCCAACAGATGCTATTTGTATTTCTTGTCATGTAGTTTTAGTCCATGGGTCTGACCCCAGTTGTCTGTGTGTCAGCCCCTCCTGGAAAATATTTATGTCAGTGTGGGATTCAGTGACAGCTCCTAATTTGCAATAATCTGCAAATGTAGTCAGCCAGAGACCATTGATATTGGCCTTGACTTCAGAGAAGTAAGTGTGAAAAAGGAGTGGTCCAAGGAAGAGATCCCTGAGGGACTCCACTTGTGACTGACCTCCTTGTAGAGGTGAACTCCCCAATTCTAACATCATGAGTCCTTTTTGTGAGGCAGTTGGTTATCCACAGGGTGACATATGGGTTTGTACCTATCCTCTTGAGTTTGTCAACAATGCCCGAGTGGGGTATTGTGTCCAATGCCTTGACCAGGTGAAGGTAGGCAGTGTGAACCATTTTGCCCTCATCCATCATTTTAGTGACCTTCTCAAAGAAGTCCACCAGGTTGAGCAGGCATGTCCTGCCCTTGATGAAACCAAAGTAGGTTGGTTACAATGTCTGGAGGTTTTCTGTATCAATAATGGTCATTTCCATGATGACTGTTTCCATGGCTTTACATATAAGACTAGTGAAACTTATGGGTCTGTAGTTTCCAGGGTCTGTAGATGGGCCACCTTTGTGCAGAGGGATGACTGTTGCTGTTCTCCATTCATGGGGTACAAAGCCTGTTTGGAGGCTACAGTTAAATAGTAATTCCAGAGGGTGTGATAGATCATGTTTTATGCTATTTATATGGCATCCTGGGATATTGTCTGGGCCCATTGATGCAGTCTTAGAAAGCTGTTTCACCAGATGCATGTATGCTAACCCATTCAGCTTATGCGCACACTTCATACATAGGTGTTTGACAACATTAATGGCATTTATATCATTCTTTAGTGTGGATTGTGCCATAGATATATGCCATGCACATAAGGCAAGTAGCCTGTATTGACCATACTGTCACATACAGGTATAGCAGTGTCCATCCTACCACCTCCTGCCGACATTACAGTACTAGGACAGTGTGCATGGTTACCCTCAGGGAGTGTGGCTGTATCTTAATAGGTGTCAAGTGTGTGTGTGTGTGTGTGTGTGTGTGTGTGTGTGTAAGCTCCTTATCACTCCACATCACATATGATGTCTTTCTATTCATTTGTTGCAGTATTCTTTATGTAAGAGAGTTCTCCACCACAGGCGACCCAAAGTCAGCCAGTATACAAAAGTCTTTTATTACTGCAGGGTGTGTGGTACATTGCACATAGGCTGTTGTCATACATCGGCCATAAAAGCGGCATATGCATGTACTGACCTTAGAACTTTTCTGCTGCCAGTCCAAATGCCACCTAGAATGTTTGCTTGCCAATCATTAGCTGTGTTCCAGCAATTTTTCTCTGTTAAGTGCCACTTGAGGAATTCTTGTTTGTTTTGCTACTGTTTTGTGCTAGGGTTCATGTCATCCAAAAAAAGGCAAGTGCCAGTGTGGAAGAGAAATTCCACATAAAGGTAGGCATCTCCAGTGTTTGTTCTGCCTAAAGCCTACCCATGACCCCATGACCACATATCTTTTCCCATTTGTCAGGCCTTTGTGCCCAAGACTCTAAGGAGCAGACTTTCCTCTTTAGCCATTTACCTAGAAAATCAGTGCTTAAAGTTGCTAGCTAAAAGCCTGATGGAGGGAACCTCAGGGTCTGAGGTCAAGTTGGTTATGAAGCGGAAGGTCAAAAAGCATAGGCCTGAACATTTTGCTGTGCCTCTTGCCACGGATGTCTCTCCTAAGGTGGATGTGAGCCTGGAGGCATGTCCTCAGAGGCTGAGCAGGCATCCATCTCAGATGTACAGGGGGAAGCTAGGCTTGTGATCACCGAAGGCCCTAAGGGGATACCTCAGATCCTTGTGCGGGAGGAAATTCACTCTGATGTTATTGAATGTAGGTCTATCTCTGGGCCCCTACACCAGATAGGGCAGACCTGCATCAAAAGAAGAAGCAAAAGACTAAACACTTGCCCCCTCCCCCATAGTGATTGGCAGCAATTCATCCAAGGCCTTTTCAAAGCCCTTACAGCCTTAAGCCCCCTTCAAGTGTTTCATTCCCTACCCCCCCCCTGCACTGCTTCCTCACATAAAGGGGTTAGGGAAGAGATTTCATCAGAGGAAGATGCATCCTCAGAAGAGGAATCTCTGGCCTATTCCTCACAGATCCCCTCACCATTAGATTACGCATCCCCAGAGGAGGACTCCAATGGGGGTGACTCACCCATGGAAGGATTCTCTTTTGGAGAGACTATGGATAGAATGAGGGATCATTATAAATGGGATAGCACTCAGGTATCTGAAGTGCAAAAGGGATACTATGATCTACAGATGGAGTCCCTCCTGTGTTGGCTGCATTTCTAGATACTTTTGCATCTGCCTCTCAGACCCCAGATTCCCAGCCTCCTGCTCCTAAGAAGACTGACTGATTTTACAAGATACCTGAGGACTGCGATTTCCTGTTCAGATGTCCTTCAGCAGATCCATTGGTTATTTCTGAGGCTTCAGACAAACCATCCAGCTTACTACATTCAACCTCTCTCCTTCCTTCAGATAAGGACAGCAGGATCCTGGAAAGGCTGTGCAAGAAAGTATACAATTCTGCCACCTTGGCATTTAGGGCCATTAATTATCAAATACACATGACCAAATCTTCTGTCTCAACTCTCTCAGGTCATTTCTGATTTGCTTGATTTAGAGAATAAAACTTTGGCTATGTCTCCTCTTGGAGCCTTCTCTCAAGTAGGCCACCACTCCATCAAATGCAGCTATAATGCTGCAGAGGCTTCTGCCACGGCAGCTGCTTCTGGCTCTGTTTTAAGGAGATGGTCCTGTTTAAGACTCCAGCCATTATCAGAGGACACTTATCACTTGTTAACAGAGGGGGTGGAGCTAGGAACTAAAATTTCTATTTAAAGAGTAAACTAAAACATTTCAGAGCTTTACCAGAAAGGCTCATCCAGACTCCGCTACACTTTTCTGTGAAGGAAAGGTTAGTTTGCTTTTATTTTTTGTATTACTGTATTGCCTTTCTATATTTTGAATACTGTAGTTTGTTTTCTTTACCTTGTGTTTTGCTTGCATTCTGTTTTAACAGCATATTAAAACTTCGAAAGAGACCACAGCTCTCTCTCTGTTCTGAGTCAGGCAGAATTTTTTCCTGCCCTCCCACCCATTTAAGTTGTCTTGTTAAATACCACTGTCTTTCTAGTTGCCCGCCTCTTATGTTAATCTGACCATATATCTCATTTCTCTCTACTTTCACTGGCTTATGTGAGCAATCACAAAATCATCATTTTTGAAATCCCACCCCTTCAATTATTTAAATGTATTGGCCATCCTACAGTATTTCATAGTACCAAAATACAAAAGTGACCACCCCTTTCAATCCATCTTGCTGTTTTAAAAATAGTAACTCTCCACTAAATCTTAACTTTTTAAACAGGTAAAACTCAAGTTACCTACTTTCACATCTAACTTCTCTAGGGCACACTGCAGAGTGCATTCTTTTCAATCTTATCTTTAAGCATCCCTGTGACTAGCACTTTCTCTAATACCTGCTGGAAAGCACTAGGAAGCCTTAAACTCATGCAAACACTGAACTCTCCTTGTTAACAAGGATAAATTAATAGTAGGCACTAAACAGCCTGTAATTGCAAAGTACTTTGCTAAGGAAACAGCTCCTATACTTTACAAAGAAAAAAAAAACAAAGCACCAAACCAGGCATGTCCAAGGGTCAGCTTCCAGTGATTTCTCCTGTCCACCTGGTGAATCTGGGCATACTGGGGCAATGCAGCAATTGCCTCATGTACACAGACAACCCTCTCCTCCTACCACCCAACACTACAACCTGTGAGAGATGCACTTACATAGCCAAAATGGAAGCAAAGCTCTCTCCACCCAAGATTGTGCTAAACAGTCAAGAGGAGAAGGTTAACACCCACACTACACCTCAAGCAACACATAGCCCTTCTAAACCCGCACCACCAACACCCACATATAGCAACACTAAATCCATATATGCAGAGGCCCTTAACTGTAACCTTCCCAAACAACAAAGACCTCTGAAGCTGAAACGCAAAAAAACACCAATCACAACCAATGTGTCACATAGTTCACAACACCAGTGTGCCACCCAGCAACAGCCCCTAAGGCAAGACAATGTACCTAACACTTTAGACATAGGTGACTCTATAGTCCGGCACACTGATGTTCTCACCAGGTTGAATAAGGAGAAAATTACAGTCAGCTGCCTGTCGGGTGCCAGGATCCGCCACATAACGCATGCACTCAAGTCACTCCACAACAAGTACAAATATGACTCTGTCATTGTCCATGTTGGAGTAAATGACTTGAGACATACCTCCCTGGACTACATGAAAAGAGACATGGAAGAGCTCTCGGATCATGTGGCCCAGGCAGGTATGACCCTAGCCCTGAGTAGCATCCTGCCTTCACCCAGAATGATACCACAATATAAGGATAAAATGATTGACTTCAACAATTGGCTAAGCTTATGGTGTCATTCAAGGGGGATCCAGTATCTATCTGCCTGGGATGACATGATTGACAGACCATGATGCTTTGCCAGAGATGGTCTGCACCTGTTGCCCCTGGGATTCAGGTTACTGGCTAAGGGTCTTTCCACCCCTATAGTGCCTTTTTTAGGCAAACTTCAAAGGACAAAACCACCACCGTAACAGGTACAATCATGCAAAATCTGAAGGTAATGCTACTCAATGCTAGAAGTCTAAACCTCAAAATGCACTCTCTCGAGGCACTCCTAAAAATGGAGAACATCGATATCTGTGCAGTAACTGAGACCTGTTTCAAGGCTCCAGAGAGCACCCCTGCAATACCAGGCTACAACTCTTACCACACTTTTCGGCCACCAAACCAGGACCGAAACACTAAAGGTGGAGGAGTGTCAATATTCACCAAGGATATTCACACCAACAGGCTAATTGGCCAACACAATGTGTCTGAAATTCTCCAAGTGCAACTAACACTAGGTAAGACTGCAATCCAAATTGTAGCTTGTTACAGATCCCCCACCATACCCCAAGATTCTCACTACACCTTTCTAAACATACTGGAAAATATTAAGATAGAACCAAACACCATAATACTGGGTGATTTTAACTACCCTGCCATTAACTGGGAAAACTGCCATGTCCCAACACCTTTGCGCAACGGTTCTTGGAATTTATAAATTCCAACACCCTGGATCAACTAATCCATAGTCCCACCAGGGGCTCCAGTATCCTAGACCTGGTCATTACCAACATGGGAAATCAATGCTCCATACCTATGGTCACCCCCTCATTAGTCAGGTCTGACCATAAGCTAATCACCCTTAACATCCACATCCCACCCCCACCCCCCAGTAAAGAAACCACCATAAAAAACTTCTCCAAAGCCAACTTCATGCTACTCAAGTCAGAAGTGACAAACTTCATGACACCCATGCAGACGGGAACTGAAAGTTCAACTGCTGAATCCTACACTAAGGCACTGTACGAGCACATCCACTCATGCATGAATCGTGCCATCCCAAATAGAACCAAAATGCTCTCATCCAAAAAAGGAAGCCAATCTGGTGGTCCCCTGCCATAAACAAACTTTACAACAAAAGGAAGAAACTTTTGCAGAAAAGAGGAAAATTCCAGGATGCAAAAAACTCCCTTACTAGCCTCAGTAAGAAACTGAGATGCCTCATAAAATCCTCCAAAGCTAGTTACAAAAATAAAATTGCCAAAGATTCCAAAGACAACCACAAAGCATTCTATAACTATGTCAAGAATCTAAATGGCAATGCTCAGATCTGCTCTGAGCTAAAACAGAATGGCATTAAATATACTGATCTGAAGGATATTGCCAATATCCTGGCAGATCGATTCAGTGCCAACTTCACCCCCCTCTCACTCCCTAAATGGCCCATCTCAATACCGGAAGATTGCCAAATTCCAGTAATAACGGCCACACAGGTACAAAACACACTCTCTAAAGCCAAGAATACAGCATCCATGGGACCAGATGACATCCCAGGCTGTGTACTACATGAACTACGATATGAACTGGCACCTCACTTAAGTGTCATGTTTAATCATAGCCTCACCTCAGGTTTCATGCCCACTGAGTGGCGCAGAGCTACAGTTATCCCAATCCACAAGGGGGGATCCATCTTGGATCCCGGAAACTACCGTCCCATCAGTCTGACAAGCCTTATCTGCAAGGCCATGGAGCGTATTATCATGGAACTTATAAACAAAGACATTGGCAACCTTCAAACACTGGACCCCACCCAGTTTGGGTTTGTGAAGGGCCGATCTTGTCTCCTCAACCTGATTGACTTCTTTGAATCAGTCTCCAGAGCCATGGACAAGGGTAAGGTGGTCCACACAGCCTATCTAGACCTTGCCAAGGCCTTAGACAGCATCCCCCACTCTGGAATCATAGATAAACTTAATACGTTGGGCATTAATCCCTATGTCACCCAATGGGTTGCTAAATGGCTTACTGATAGAACCCACACTGTAAAAGTAGCCGACTCCAAATCCAGCTCCAGACAAGTGACAAGTGGAGTACCTCAGTGTTCAGTCCTGGAGCCGCTCTTGTTTGGCATCTACTTCTCTGAAGTACAGGTCAACACTAAGGGACTCTGGCTAACAAAGTTTGCAGATGACTGCAAACTGGGAGCCATTATTGAATCCCCAAATGATGTGGATACTCTACAAAAGGGACTTACAGAAACAGATGCTTGGTGCCAGAGCCATGGGCTCAAGCTCAATGCCAAGAAATGTATTGTTATCCCCTTTGGGAAAAAACATGTATCCATGAATTACCATATAGGTGGCAGTACACTAAACACAGAAAGTGTGATAAGAGACTTAGGGACACAGGTGGACAGTGGTCTCACCTTCGATAACCACATCGCCACAACAGTCAGGAAATCCTTCTATGTGGCACACCTCATCACGAAGGGCTTTTCATCCAGAAAAAAGGAGGTCATTGTCCCACTGTACTCATCCCTGATTAGACCCATTATAGAATACAATGCCCCATTTGGTATGTACCTCTCAAGACATCTGCAACAACTGGAAAGGCCTCAGAAATACCTCACTAAAAGAATCACAGGCCTAAAGCAGATGCCCTACGCTGACCGCCTTAAAAAACTCCAGCTATACTCTGTCACATATCGTCTACTCAGAGGCGATCTCTGCTTAACATACAAGGCCATGTCAAACCCAGAGCTGTTGGACATGCTACACTTAAAGAAATCCCAATCCCTCAGAGTTACACGCTCCAGGGATCTAAACCTTGCCATCACAATACACAAAACATGCTGGAGGGATAGGTTCCTGACCCAGAGACTCCCCAGACTCTGGAATAGATTGCCCATACATGTCAAGCAGAGTGCCTCTTTGGACCTCTTCAAGAGGAACCTTGATGATTGGATGGGAGAAAGGAAATTTACCCCAGGGATCACGTCAGTCGCCCTGCTAGACAGGGGTCCAGGAAAGTAAATAATGTGGGAAGAAATAGCCAGGGAATTGTTATGGCTAGGCTTGTATAGGCCCTAGGGCTGATAGCCTAGGTACCAACCTATGAACCTATGAACATTAAATCTAAACTTTTGGATGCACCTTTGGACACTTCTGCATTGTTTGGTTCTGCAGCTACCAACGCAAGTCCCTACAAGAAAAGAGTAAGAAATTGCTGGAACTGAAACATATTTTTGTTTCCTCAGTCCTTAAATTTCAATGAAATTATCCATCAAAACCCTGTTTTGTATGTAGACACTCCCACCCTCCTCCACCAAAAACAAAAAAATGATGGTAGTAGGCCTCAGCAACCCAGGACTTCCCATGCAACTCCAGCTCTGAAGCAGCCCTTTCCTGTCAAGCCTGGTTTCCTCTCACTGCCCAAACCACCTCATCCACATTCCTCTTTCCTAGTGCCTCACTGTGTCTCTGCCAGTCTGGGAAAGCATAATTCAAGACTCCTGGGTTCTTTGTATCATTACAAAAAGGATGCTTTCTTGTATGAGACTCCCTACTGTCCTTCAGGGACATCCCCCAACCACCAAGGAAGCAACTATCGTGCTTTCCAGAGCTACTGCTAGACCCACAGAGACAAGGGACCATTCAGGAGGTTCCTCAAGACCAAAAAGGAACAGGTTTCTACTCCAGAATGTTCCTAGTGCCCAGAAATGAAGGTCCGTGGAGACCCATTCTGGACCTTTCTCACCTCAACACCTTCCCAAAGGTGTGGATTGTGCCATAGATATATGCCATGCACATACCTTCCATATGTTAACTATTCAGATCTTGTTTCCCTTTATTGTACCACAAGCCTTCTTGGCTTCCCTGGATATCAAAGATGCATACCTACATATTCCCATCCACCCCAGTTGCAAGAAGTTTCTACGTTTCTCTGTGGCTTCCTGGCATTTTCAGTTCTCTGGCTTGCCCTTTGGACTATCTACTGCACCAAAGGTATTTACAAAATGTCTAGCTCCTGTGATTGCCTACTGCAGGCTTCAGGGCATCTACATTTTCCCTTACCTAGATGATCTCCTCTTTATGGCAGCCTCCCCAGAGATCTTTGAGCAAAACCTCCACTTTGCCATTTCCCTTCTACAAAGTCTGGGATTCAACATAAACCACTAAAAATCCATTCTCACCCCCTGTCAGGAGCTCATCTTCCTGGGGTGCGGGATACAGACAGACTTTATGAGGGTCTCTCTTCCTCCTCAGAAGACACAGGACCTCACCTCCCACTTCCAAAGCCTTCTTCACCACATTCCAGCCAGAGAGTACTTCAGGGTTTTGGGCTTCATGGCATCCGCCATTCCAATGCTACCTCTGGACAAACTTCACATGAGAAAACTACCGTAATTCCTAAAGTCAGTTTGGATGCAGCATTCACTTCCTCTGGAGTTTCCAATTCTTCTCATTCCCTCTCTGAAGAAAGAACTTCATTGGTGGATCCAACGAGTGTCACTAAGCCCTGGACTCCCTTTGCACCCTCTGCCACCTGTCTAAGAGCTGTTCACAGATGCCTCAGATGTGGGCTGGGGGCAGCCTTCAGAAATTTGAAAGCACAAGAGATATGGTCCCCATCTCAACTAAGGGAACACGTCAGTGTATAGGGAGATTAGGGCGCTGCTGCTAGCCATTCAAACCTTTCATTCTCTCTTCCTCCCAGGACCTTTAAAGCTGCTCAGACAGTATGACAGTCCTCTGGTATGTGAACAAGTGGGGGGGACCAAATCCTACCTACTATGCAGGCTGGTACTCCAGGCTTGGGAGCTGGCAGTCCAGTATCAGGTGACTCTTTAGGCAGTGTACATTCCATCCAGCTAAAGTTGCATGGCAGACACCTTGAGCAGGTCCCTAACACAGTCCCATGAATGGATGCTTCAAAGGGATGTGTTTCTGGACATTGTCCACCAGTAGAGTATACCACAAGTACATCTCTTTGCCTCCGTCAGGAACAGACAACTTCCATAATTTTGTGCCAGAGGTCCACATTCTCTGGTTTGGAAGTTGGACACCCTCTCATTCTCTTTGAATGGGATGTTTCTATATGCATTCCCTCCCCTTCCACTTATTCCAAAAGTCCTGTGCAAAATTCAGCAGAACAACCCAAATATCTTGCTGATGACTCCCTTTTGGCCAAGACAGCATTGGTTCCCTCTTCTCTTCCATTTAGCCAAGGGCAATCACCACAAGTTACGTCATATGGTGGACCTTCTCACAAAAGACAAAGGAACTCTCATCCATCCTCACTTGTCTGCCCTTCAGTTGACTCTTTGTGTGATAGGGTTTTAATTCCTTTTATAAACCTGTTCTCTGAGGATCTGCTAAAGATCCTGCAGGAGGCCAGGAAACCCAGTACCAGAAAATATTACCTATCTAAATGGAAGAGATTTTCAGTTTGGCATCTCTCACGAAATCTGGGTCCACTATCAGTGGAAGTCCCCTTGGCTCTTTCCTGTTTGTGTGAATTGCTCAATGCTGGTTTGGCTTACTCTCCAGTGAAAGCCCACGTCAGCTGTTTCTGCCTGTCTGCCTTTATCCCACATCTAACCAGCAGATTTGAGACTGAACAATTTCTTATAGGCATTCCTCACATTAGACCTCCCAGGAAACCTATTCCTCCTCCCAGGGATCTTAATTTTGTACTCAAAAAGCTGACTCTCCCCCCTTCTAAGCCAACTTAATCAGCTTCCCTGCAACACTGTTCCTGGAAAACTGTACTTCTACTTGCTTTAACTTCAGCCGGATGTGTGGCTGAGCTCCAGGCCCTAATGGCCTTTCTCCTTGTTTTGGGTTTTCATAAAGACAGGGTAACCTTGCATACCAACCATTCTTTTATGACCAAGGTAGTCAGTGAGTTGTCACTTTACCAGTCCATTCATTTACCTACCTTCTTTCCTTCTCCCCAGAATTCTAGTGAGAAGGTGCTACATACCCTAGATGTGTATAGACAACTTAGACTTTATTTAGACAACACTAAATCTATCAGGAAATCAAACTGACTTTTTGTTTCCCATCATCCCAAGGCTCTGGGATTGCCTGTTTCCAAGCCGACTATTTCTACTTGGATTTCTAAATGAATTTTGTTTTGTTATGTGAACCCTGGTAAGACCCTTGCCTCTTCTGTAAGGGCACATTCCACAAAGGCTGTAGCTGCATCTGGTGCTTTCTTTAAAGGACTACATATTAACGCTATTCTTGAAGTGGTTATGTGGACCTCTGTGCATACATGCACCAAACATTACAAATTGTATGGCATTTCTAAGTCTAGAGCAGGTTTTGCCAATACTCTGTACAGCAGATACATTGTCATACTGAGCTTGGACCGTATACTTCACATTTATACTGCTCAACTGTCCAAATATTCCCAGGCTGTCCAGATATTTTCCTTAACAAATGTGTGGCTTCCTGCCATATCATTCGGATGATCTTTGGACTGATGTCATTCTATATTACATACATTTGAGTGCATACCTCTCAACTGTCCTGATCTCTGCAGAATGTCCAGTTTTTGTCTAATATTTCTGATCTTTTCCTCATAACATTTTTTCCTAGCAAATCATTGCAGAGTGCAGTCAGAAACTGATGACTGACATTGAGTTTCAAACTTCATACTCTCAGGTCTAAGAAGTTGTGAGTGTTACATTCTAGCACATTTCTATGTGACATCTATGCCAAATATTTATTTATTTATTTATTTATTTTTTACATTTCTTAACTGGGGGTGTCTGACTGAGCCGAAAAGGCCCATTTTCAGCAAAGGCCCGGGGAGAAAAGCTCCACAAAGAAAAATTACAGACACATTTGATTATTTAGACATGATCAGTATACACACAAATTACAAGAGACATGTTTTTACAGTGGTATGCGGCACATAAACAGTTACAGTGGAGAGAACAAACAAAAAAATATTAATTTCAAAAATAAAGGTAATTAATAGATTTGTGGTGTACAGCTGAAATTTGGAACATAGGTAGAATACATGCATAGTACACAGGTACAGTACATACATTGTAGATTAGCCAGTGTTTGTGAGTAAGATTGAAAGCTATTATCAAGTGCTCTAGATTTAGTATGTATATGTTATCCGCCTTCGCTAGCCTGGGGAGCAGTCATGGCACTGCCAACTTTGCTTGAGATGTTGCCTGATGAGGTCTTTAAAGGAGGCTTTGGATGATGTGTTTTGAATGCTAGTAGGGACAGAGTTCCATTTTTAGCCACTGAACTACTATATAGTGCATCTCCAAAGCTATTGTAGCTGTTGGTGACTTCTAGTAGTAGTTTGCTTGATGATCTAAGAGGTCTTTTGGTTGAGTGATGTTGTACTAGGTTTTTGTGGTTATTTGTCCTCTCATTAAGTTGGCCTCTGTGCAGATGTGTTGCACTAACACAGTGACATGTATTTTTAAAACCACTGGTGGTTATTGTGGTATTCAGCACAAATTCTCACACCGTAGGTGCTCTTCCTTACACGGAATTGTTGTCCACGTTCACTGACAAGGTTTCACTATATGTAAAGCCGTGGTGATCATTGTGGCATTCCGTGCAAATCTGCACACCATAGATGCTCTCCTTTACACGTCATTGCTATCCGTGTTTGCTTATGAGGTTTTGCGGCCAGCAACACTGTTGCGAGCCGCAAAATATAGATTAGGCACTCCATGCCTCATTAATATGCATTGTACACTGCCGCGAGCCACTCATTGTCACTCAAACACTTAAACTCTGTATAGTCTCTGGGAGAAGCCACACAGAGTTTATTGAATCCCAGGGAATTGCTAGACAATGGAAATCAAAGTCCAAACAAACTGTATTTGAAGTATTGTGTATTATAAAAGAGATAAAAGAACTGGAAGGGGGATTTTTAGAAAATGTGAGGAGCTAATTGTATAGAAATAAATGGAATTTGTGGGAACAGTATATGCAGTAAAATATTCAGCTGCAGGAGTGTGATTTAAGGGAATGCAGGAACTCAGCCATTTCTGTAATGTTGGACTTAATGATAATTACAAAGAAACAAAAGATATGTGATGTAAAATGTATATACATATAAAAAATGTTAATATGCTTTGTTTTCTTTTCTGTTTCCATAAGATTTATGTGATGATTTAATAAAGGTGTAAAAAAAAAAAGAACATTACGGACTCAAGATATGAGTTTTATTCAGTGGTTTTGCATGTTTACAGAGCAGGTGTTATTATTGTTCTAGAGGGGACTACTTACCTCCCATATATTTCTGTCAGAGTAATGTCACTTTAAACAATTTTGACATAGTAGGTAGTGTTGTCACCTCTCAGCAAAACGTTCCCTGCTTCAATTCTTGGCTGGGGTGCCTTCTGTGTGGAGTCTGCATTTCCTCCCCTTGTTTGCATGGGTTTTCTCCTTGTGCAGCAGTTTCCTTCCACATTCCAAAGACATGAAGTAGGTGGATTAGACACTCTAAATTGCCCATAGGTAGGTGTGTGTGTGTGTGTGTGTGTGTGTGTGTGTGTGTGTGTGTGTGTGTGTGTGTGTGTGTGTGTGTGTGTGTGTGTGTGTGTGTGTGTGTGTGTGTTTATGTTATGAAAGAACAACTGCAGCAGGAGTAGGCACATGGCAGTATGAACATTGGCTCAAGTTGATTGCCACTGATGAAGTGTCATCACGACCATACGTGCAAAAAAGGGGGCAAAAGGGTTGTGGATGGATGGATGGTTGGATGCATGGATGGATGGAAACAGTTTCTGATAGGATTTTAGTGATATCCTTCCATTCATGTGTTGCAGTATTTCATACGATTGGGATTCCCTGCCTTGGGTAAACCAACATTCAGCCAGTGTACAAAAGCCTATTGTTGCTTTAAGGTATGCCATTTGTCACACGTATGTTCCTCACATAGCATAGGGCATAAAGATGACATCCAGACATACCACCCTCAGAATTTCTTTGCTGCCAGTCCGAATGCATCTGTTGATTGTCGGTCTGAATGTCCACATCCTGTTTGCTGGTCTCCAAGCCATTGCAGATAAGTCCCCCATTGGGGTTTTATTTTTTCTTGACTTTTGGTTGCTTCTGGGGGTTAATGTTATCAAGGAAGGGTAAATGCCAGCGTGGGAGACAGATTTCCCCATAAAGACTGCCACAAATGGTGTTTATTTTGCCTAGGCACCTCACACGACCATACGACCTGCTCAATCTGTCAGGCTTTCATACCAAAGATTCTGAGAAGTAGGTTTTCTTCCCTTGCTTTGTATCTGGAGAATCAGTGACTTAATCTTTTCACTAAAGATACCATGAAAGGAACTTTCTACCCCGAGGGTCAGCCTTTAGGGGGGGAAGAAGTAGGTTAAGAAGTCAAGACTGGAATCTTCTGCTGTCCAACCTCTGCCGGATGTTTCCCCCAAGGTCAGTGAGAACCCAGAGGTTCACCTGGCTTTGTTGTCGGATTCTTCTGCGACAACCGGGTTGGTGGCCAGCAGGAATCCATCTTTCAGCACGTCTGATGAGGCTTTGCAGACGTTCATTTCAGATGTTCAGGGAGACCCACAGTTACTAATTTCTGAGGGGCCTAGGGGTGTTCCTCAGAGTTTAGTATAGGAAGAAGTCCCAACTACTGTTACTGAATACCATCCTGGGTGAGAGCCTTCTAAATTTTACTGGGCATACATCCCATTAAAGAAAAACAAAAACTAAACATCTGTCTCTTGCTCCTAGGGATCCACAGAGTGAGCGGCAGGCCTACTCTCAGGCTTGTTTAATTATTTGATGGCATTAAAACCTCCTCAGGGGGTTTCTCTTCCAGCCCCCCCCCCCCCCCCTTGGTCCTCTACTCCCCTTAAAAGGCCTAGGGAACAGGATTCCTCTGAGGAGGAGTTGGATTCTGATGAGGAACCCCTTGTTTACTCTTCCCAGATTCCTTCTCCTTTGGGCTATGGGCCAGAGGAATAGGAATCTAGCAATCTTGATACTCCCTTCAAAGAAATTTCCTTTGGGGAGACAATCTCCAGCATGACGGAATTTTTAAAATGGGATTCTTCTCAGGTCTCTGAAATCCATAAGAGGTACTATGAGTTGCTGCAGATGGAATCTCCAAACCTTCTGTTATTCCTCCTGTTTTGGCTGCTTTGTCACATGCATTTTCCAGTGCCTCTAAAGCTTCTGATTTCCTGCCCCCTGCTCCCAAGAAACCTGAAAGATTTTATAGGATGCCTAGGGACTGTAACTTTTTGTACAAATGTCCTACTGCTGATCCGTCAGTGGTGTCTGGAGCCTCTGACAAGCCCTCTCATTTGCTTCCTTCACCCACGCCCAAATTACTGCCTTCAGATAAAGATAGCAGGACCATGGAAAGGCTAGGTAACAAGGTTTATACCTTGGCTACCTTGGCTTTTAGTGCTATTAATTATCAGACTGTTCAAAACAGCCCTCGCAAGTATGGCCGATGCACAAGGCCAAAAAGCATCAACAATATTTCAAACAAAAGAGGCCAGCACCCGAAGAGTAAAAGATATGTATTTTTATTGTGGCTACACCGAAAAACACTACACTGTCAAATCAGTTTTGTCAACATGCCTTCTTCAGTGATGAACAAACAAACCATTTGGACATAATTATATACTATAGTTAATTAAGCAATTGCAGAATTTAAAGCAACAACATCATCATAAGGCTAAAGCCCCAACAATAAATTATAAGTGATCATTAAGGCCAGGGTTAAACAAACCCCCCAGCCTAATTATCCAAATTTTTTCTTTTTTATTTAATCGGACATGCCACCCTAGTTTGTTGGACCTATCCCCCCGGATTTTATCAATGACCATAAAATTTAATCTGTCTGTGGTGTGGATTAATGTGTGTTTGTATAAGGCTTTGGATGTTTGCTTGTTTTGAATGTTGCTGAGATGTTCGGACATACGTATACATAGTGGCCTGGATGTTTGTCCTATATAAAAGGAAGAACACGAGCATGTAGCTAAATATACCACCTAATCGGTGCCACAATTGGCAAAAAATTGGATATCATGAACTTTGCTAGTATTCCTGCTGGAAATTTGTTTGGATTTCAACATATACTGACAAAAAGAGCAGTGACCGCAGGGGAAGGATACAATCAATTTGCCACCCACAAGCATACGTTGGTATTCCAAATGTCCTGTGGACCCCCCCCCGTTTAAAATGATTGAAATAAGACCCTAACGTACGCCCCCTATGATAGGAGAAAGAACACCTGGGGGTCAAAAAATTTACACAGATCCTCATTAGCAAGAAGAATATTCCAATTGTTATGAATAATGTCCCTGATAACATTAACATTTCAACCATAAGTGGTAACAAACCTAATAGCATTGCTCTTGGTTTGCGATTTGTCCTGATAGTCCAAGAGGCTTCTCCTGTCTTGGTTGGTAGCCCAAGTGCAGATGCAGTGTGTCTATGTTGATACTCCCTTGCCCAAATTCTTCCTATAAGGTCCTTTTTATGAGTTTCATAACTATCCTCCATGGAGCAAATCCGCTTGATGCTTAGAAATTGTAATTTTGGTATATTTTTGATATGCTGTGGATGAAGGCTGGTGGCTAATAATAAATTGTTGTATTGTGGATGTTTGCAAAACACTTGTGAACTTAATGTGTTATCAGTGTTTTTGGTTATTGTGACATCCAAAAAATTAATCTGTTGTGCATAAGTGTTGACCACAAATTCAATGCCCCATTTGTTATCATTGAGGTATTAGATAAATTCTGATAAATATTCATGGTCTGACTGTCAAATCATCCAGCAATCATCTAGATATCTTCTCCAAATATCTATTTCATCCAGGAAGATGCTATGAGATCTATCATAGATCACTTGATCCTCAAGATATGCCATAAACAGATTGGCGTATATGGGAGCAAAGAATGCTCCCATAGCCATGCCCCACACCTGCCAATAGCATTGTCCTTGAAAAAAGAAAACATTTTTCTTAAGAACATGTTCACCCAAACATATGAGCAGGGTATTAAATCCTAGGGGATACAGAGCTGCTTTGCTCCACCAATAATTCAATGCCTCCAAACCTGCCCAGTGCGGTATATTTGTATATAAAGTGGAGACATCCAATGTACATAGCAACCAATTAGACTCAAGCTGTAAGTCAGATATTATTTCCAGGAACTTGGTGGTATCCTGAATTCTGGATAGAATGAGCTTTAATAATGGCTATAAATATTTGGTCAGAAAGGCAGATATGGGTTCAGTGAGCGAACCAGTACCAGAGACAACGGGTCTGCCCAGGGGTCTCTCCAAATTCTTATGAATTTAAGCAGCAAATATAGAGATTGTTGGTGAGGGTCTGCAACCGTGGGATGTTTCTTGACAGAGGCACTGATAATGCCTTCATCAACCACCTGTTCAAGGAAGGTGTCTATTTCTTTTTTGAAGCCCAAAGTGGGGTCTAATGGCATCCACATATAATATCTAGCATCTCGTAGTTGTCTATATGCCTCAGACAAGTAATAACAGGTATCCATTACCACCATTGCACCAGCCTTGTCAGCCGGTACAGTGACTAGATTGGTGTGCTTTTTGAGTTTGTTGAGTGCCTGTTGTTCAGCAGTTGTTAAAGTATAACAAAGCATTCTGGACTGACCAGTCTGAAAATGTAGATGTTTGAGCACAGTATCTTGAAATATCGAGACACGTTTGTTCATGGGGGGTACAAAATTAGAATGATGAAATCTGAATTCATCAGATCTTTGAGAATCATCTTGAAAATCAAAAAACAATTTCAAATTGAGAGCTCTACAAAAACTTAATACATCTTGAACCACACTATCTTCGATAACAAAAAAACCTGAAACATAATTCAAACCTTTATTAAGTAGATGTTGTTCATCCTCCATTAATACAACAGATGAAATGTTGTAAAATGCATTCTTAAAGGGGCTAGTGCTTGTAGCAATGCTTCCACACTGTCTATGTTTTTTGTACTTTCTACTCCCCCCCCCCAGTGTGTGACAAACCTAAAGGGTATTCCTCACCCTGATGTTTCTTAGGGTCAGGGGACTCGAGTATGACCAGGTTCTATATCAGTGGTAGAGGATTTCTCTCCTGAGATACTGCTTTGCCCATATTTGGGTTTCTTAAGAATGGACTAGGGTCTTTTTCTCTTTGGCTTGATTGAGAGAGTATCTAATACAGATAATTTAACATTTATGGGGGGGGGGGCAAAAAGGTTTACCTTTTTCATAATCCCCTAAATCATGGTTAAACTTGTGAATTTTTTTGGCCTTCAAATTTTTCTCAAGTGTTAACAAATCCTTAGTTAACCTATGGAGACAGGTTTTGTAATTATTTTGCCCTTCATATGGTTTGATTTGTTCACAAATAGTTTGAACTTCTGAAATGTTAGTATCAATTATGCGCTCATAGTAGGAAGCCAAAATGTTTACAAAGCCCATTGAGGCTTCTTGTTGAACCTTGGCCCATTTTTCAGCAAGTCTGTCATCAATAAGACCCACTAGTGGCTGTATAAGTATTTTCAAACCTCTAGGGATAATATTTTTGGCCTGGTAGGCTTTAAATAATTTTAAATGCCAAACATTGGTGCGAAGAGTGGTCATACTTTTGGTCAGTTTCTCAAATAACTCAAAACAACAATCTATAGGGTGTTGAACAGGGGAACCACTAATATGTTCCCCAGACTCGGCCAAACCAAAAACATGTACATCATGTTTGTCAGCTGAAAATTCCCGCATAATAGTTGTGAGATCCATGATGTAGAAACATCCTATAAAACTAAATGTGTAAGTGTCATGAACCCCTGAAAAAAAATGAGAAAAAAGTGCATTCAAAAAACTATGGTATGTTATCCGAATGGATAATGACCAGAAAAATGGATTAGTATAATCTAAATGGTATAGTCTAACTGGTACTATAAAACTGCTCTAATATTTGAGTGTATTGTAGTTAAAGAAACCCCCGGCATATATCAAAATCGAAATGCCTAGTGGTCCAACCTACATATGTCTGATAACATGTGATAGCTGTAGTTATGCAAATTAAACAGATGAAAATCAACCAAAATTAACTGCGCATTTGACAATATAAAGCTCAAAAATGAAGCCAAAGACTGAAATCCACCACAGGAAATATTTATTCAGCGGTTTTGTCTTTGATATAGAGACTTCTTCAGAATAAAATACATACATCCCAACAACCTTTATATACCAAGTGCAATTAAAACGTTTAGTCATGTAATCAATCAAGCAATCAAATAGTAACATATCCTGTTCCTTAAAGTCCCCCACCATAGTGTACTCACTCACATATAATAATAAACAGTAAGATAAAATAAAGAATGGATAATAATGAATAAAACCATGTAGAACCATTTTTATATATATATATATATATATATATATATATATATATATATATATACACACATAAATATCAGCTGAAACAATTATTATGGACATTTGGAATACCAACTTATGCTTGTGGGTGACAAACTGATTGGATCCTTCCCCTGCAGTCACTGCTCTTTTTGTTGAAATCCAAACAATTTTCCAGCAGGAATACCAGCAAAGTTTATGATATACAATTTTTTGCCAATTGTGGCACCGATTGGCTGGTATATTTAGCTACATACTCGTTTTCTTCCTTTTATGTAGGACAAACATCCAGGCCACTACGTATACGTATCTCTGAACATCTCAGTGACATTCGAAACAAGCGAACATCCAGTGCCTTATACAAACACACATTGATCCACACCACAGCCAGATTCAGTTTTATGGTCAGTGATAAAATCCAGGGGAATCGGTCCAACAAACTAGGGTGACATGCCCTGTTAAATAAAAAAGAAAAAAAATGGATAATTAGACTGGGGGGTGTTTAACCCTGGCTTTAATGATCACTTATAATTTATTGTTGGGTCTTTAGCCTTATGATGATGTTGTTGCTTTAAATTCTGTAATTGCCTAATTAACTATGGTATATAAAATATTTTGTTTGTTCAACATTGAACAAGGCAGGTTGCAGAAACCAGTCTGATAGGGTGGTGTTTTTCAGTGTAGCCACAATAAAAATACATATCTTTTACTCTTCAGGTGCTGGCCTCTATTAATTATCAGGCCCATATGTCCAGGTATGTGTTGGCTCTCCTTTCTCAGGCTTGTCAGGTTATTTGTGATCTCAGACTCTGAAGGTAAAATGTCTGCCTTTCCCTGTTAGAGACTTCATCTCAGGTGGTTTGTCATTCCATCAAGTGTAGTTATGATGCAGCAGATGCCTCTTCTAAGGCTGCAGCTTTTGGTTCAGTGATGAGTAGGTATTTCTTGACTTCGACTTCAACCCTTGCCTAATGATATCAAGGCTAAGTTGATGAATGCTCCTCTTGATGATAAACACTTGTTTGAGAAAGCTGAAGTCCCAACAGGATAAGGAGAAGGCCTTTACAGGAACTCAAACATGCTTTTGTTCCTCCTGTTCCTAAATTTCGAAAGAACATCCCATGATAAGCCTGCGTTTGTTCACAGGCAATCTTACCCTCCTACTAAGGGCAAAAAGAGTGGCAAATGGGCTCCTCCTGCTAAGGCTACTCAGACTTCAGTGATTCCTTCCTCTTCTCAGGTGGATAAGCTATGGTAGTGTGTCCATAAGCTACTGTAGCAGTGGGAATGATGAACATAGTACATATATGTAAGTTGCTTTTATCTATAACAGTAGATCTTTGAATTACTCACTGCTGCAGTAGATGTACAACCCAACATCCCTCTTGTATATTGCTTACAGGAGTTACTTTTTCGATTATTGTTGTATTTTTGTTAATTCAGGTTGAATTTCCCCTCTTCGCTTAGTAGCAAGAATGTCCTGAAGATTTTAGCCACTCTGGCTGCTTACAAACTTCCCCCCAAAAAAGTCTTAGCCTGTGAGCAGCAAGAGTGACTGTGTGAAAGGGGATTAGAGCTTTGGGAAACTGGCTGCTTGCTGTGTCCTTGGCAGGATACAACTTATATGCTATTGCAGCAGTGAGGAACTCGAACATCTACTGTTACGGATAAGTGAAATGACAAGGATCACCAATGGCTGTGAGAAATCCACCTCACATCTAGGAACCTTGTGTATCACAAAAAGTGTGTCACAGGATGAACAAGTATGAAAACAAGTACAAAATCTGCAGCAATTGATGCGACCACAAAGGTTCCTTGCAAAGAAAATTCGGGGTCTTCAAGATCTGTCTTATGTGGACAGACTGAAATCATTGTCACTTTACTCTGGGTCATACAGACTGCACAGAGACGACCTGTGCCTTGTATATAGAGTAACCTCTGACCCAGCTTTGATGGAAATGCTGCACATTCACAAGTCAAATAGCACACGTGTCATTCGCTCAAAGGACATTAACCTGGTATGTGACATCAACAGAACTTGCTGGAGAGACAGATTTGTCTCACAGAGGCTGACCCATCTTTGGAACAAGCTTCCTATTCATGTTAAACAAAGACCCTCGCTGGCCCTATTTAAGCTTAGTTTGGATGATTAGATGGATAACCAGAAATTCACCTGGGGGTTCCACCTGTGTCCCTCTTGGACAGGGGTAATAGGTGCTGATTTTAGTGTCTGCTTGAACCAGACACCCTTGGGAACATGGGTTGAACTTGGCTAGGCTTGTAAGGGCCCTGGGGCCATTAGCCAAGTATCCTCCTATGATCCTATGAACCACAGAAATGTGAGCTGATAGCAGGCCAAACTCATTACTACATATGAGGTTATCAGTCATGATTTATGATCTTATGTGTTTTTATGTAAACATTTTTTCATGGGTTAAAGGTGTTATTGACAAGTTGATCTGATGAAGTCCAGTTGGATGAAAGCACTTATCATAAATTAAAGCTGAGTTATTCTGGTGACTAAGCCTGTTTCAGTTTGTTTCCTCAGTGTCTTCATAGAAGAGGAATTAACATCCAAAGTTTTGGACTGTTACTTAATATTATGAAGTTCAAGTGTTTTTATTTTTCATTGTTTTACAAGCAACAAGGAAGTGAAGTCAGTCCTCTACTTTAACTCTGGGGACAGCTATCTGCTTGCATCTTCGTTATGGATAAGTACGAGTTACACAACTGTACTTTCCCTTCTAGTCTAGGTCAGATGCTGTGTCAGAGAGTTACAAAAAAAACTGTTCTCCCACATTTAAGATGGAAAGGAATTTATTCAGGAATTATTCGGGTGCCAAAGAAAGAAGGAACCTGGGGACCTGTCCTAGACCTTTATTTTTTAAATCTTCCCATCAACATCTCAAAGTTCAAAATACTTTCTCTACAATCTTGGTTACTTCTCATTCTGCCTCACAGTTTTCTGATAACTGAGTTTAAAACATGTTTATCATTATGTTCCAGTTCACAAAGATTGTGGGTGCTTTTTTACATTTTTCTGTGTGTGGTTTACATTTTCAGTTTTCTGCTTTGCGCTTTGGTTTGCCAACAGCTCCAAGAGTGTTTGCAAAGTACCTGGCTCCTGTAATAGCCCGTTGCAGGTTGTGGGCATTCATATTTCCCCTTGTTTAGATAATTGTGTTATTTTTTAAGATTATTCCACAAGTAGACAAGAATCTCTAGCTTTAGTAAAAAAAAATTTCACAGCCTGGGTTTTTGGGTGAACATACAGAATCCTTCACTCATTCTGTCTCACAGGATAGTGTTTCTATGTATGTATCTACTGGATATATCCCTCTTGATTATCTTTCTTCCCCTGGAAAAGCAGTATGCTGTAAAGAGCATTTTCTGATATATTCCAACCAGATTATGGCATCTGACAGAGAATATCACAGAAATTAATTTGTTCGTCAAATCAATTTAGACCCAATGTCAGCAACCACTTTCTTGTCAGATTCCAGTATTGAGATTTGTGAAAAAGGAGTAACTCAGGTGTCTCTCAGCCCAGGTCTCACTTTTTCCTTTCCAGTCCCTCTTGATTCTGTAGCTACAGGTGCATCAGACTGCCTGGGGAGGTGTGTCCCAGGGGATGGGATTTCAGGGCCTTTGGAGCAGGAAAGACAAACTAAAACACATACATGTCAAATAAATGATGGCTCTAATAAATGCTCTTAAATCTCTAAATCATCTTTGGACTCCAGGCCCTTGCTAGTAATCATAGACAACACAACAGTGATGTGGTACATAAACAGGGGAGGCACTAGGTCCTAACCACTTTGCAGACCAGGTATGATCATCTGTGAACTAGTAACTCAGCACAATCTGCCCCTACAGGCTACCTACCTGTAAAAGCACAACATTATTACAGACAAGTTGAGCAGGACCAGGACCAACCCTAATGACTGGAGGTTGCACTAAGGGGTCTTCCAAGAATTGGTCTATCTGTGGGGGAACTCTTCAAGTAGATTTGTTTACCTTCAGCCACAACAAACAGTTAAAGAAATTCTGCTCCAGGACTCCTTGCACTCAGGACTGGAAGACAGATGCATTTCATTCCCATGAACAGCAGTATACCTGTCTACTTTTCCAGCCTTTTCTCTGATAACCAGGGTTCTTCTAAAGATTCAGAAAGACTCCCCAAAGATAGTTGTGGTGACTCCCTTTTGGCTGAGCCAACAGTGGTTTTCCCTTCTTTTAAAAATGGCCAAGGACAATCGCTGCAAGTTTCCTCACTTAATAGTCTCACTCAAACTGGACTGGAGTTGTTTGATACTCCCCAACCTTCAACTTCTTAAGCTGACTGCCTGTGTGATTGAAGTTTATTACCTTTTAGTCACCTCTTTTCTGAAGATGTGCATCTGGTTTTAAAGAAGGCAAAGAACCTGCTAAACCTGCTACTAGTAAATAATATATGAGTAAGTGGAAAAGGTTTTCTAGTTGGTGCCAAGACAAGAACCAGGAGCCTGTTAAGGCTCAGACGCCTTTGGTTCTGAAGTATTTGTGTGAGTTATCCTCTATCTTTTCTTACTTTTCTGTCAAGATTCATCATTTGGCCATCTGTGGTTATCTGCCTTTAGATCCTTCCTTTTCTAAACTACCTCAAGTTAGACATATTTTGAAAGGGGTCCTACATATGTGTCTACCTAGAAGGCATGATTTTTCCTTCTTTGGATCTTAATTTTGTATTGGAAAAGCTTGTTTTTTTTTTCTTTTGAACCTACTCACAAGGCTGATTTGAAGTTCTTATCTTGGAAAACAGTGCTACTTATTGCTCTTATGTCTGCAAGAAGAGTGTCTGAGTTACAAGCTCTTTATGTTGAGTGTAATCCTACCTCGTTTTTCACAAAGGTAGGGTAACATTGAGCTAGGCAATTCATCCCCCTGTTTTCTTCTCAGAACCTAAAACTACTGGATAAAGAGTTTTACACACTTTGGATGCATTTTGGCTGTCCACAGGCAACTCAGACTCTACACTGGCAGGACAAAAATCCTCAGGATGTCTGATCAACTGTTTATTTTCTGTGAAGGTAAAAAAGGGACATTTAGTGCTGAAACACAAATTTCTAAATAGATGTCCTTTCATTCATTGCTGCAGCATTCTTAATATATGGGATTCCCTGTCGTGGAAGCCCGACATCCAGCCAGTTTAAAAAAAGACTCCTGTTGCTTTAAAAGGTATGACGAACATCACCCAAATGCTGCTTGTATAGCATAGGGTATGAAGGTGACATTCAGGACTACCATAGTCAGAACGTCTTTGCTGTCAGCCCGAGTGTATCTCTTCACCATCAGTCTGTTTACCTGTATCCATTTTCTGCATTTTTTTCTGAATGCATTTTTGTTCTCCAGTGCCTACATATGCCCGTTTGCTGACTTCTTTGCAGTTGCAGATAAGTGCCCAGTTGGGGTTTGTTTTTCTTGTCTAGTCTTGTGCTCAGTGGGGATGTTCTTCGTGTTTCACTGTTGCAGTCATAACTGTAGTGTACTCCTGCCGGCAGGCAGCCCGAGGTCGGCCAGAATATCAAAGTCTGGGTCCGGCGTCGGCTGTATCAGCTAGAACCCTGACGTCAGAGCATATGGGTATAAGGCTGACAGCCGATGCCAGTCTTTCTTGCCGTGCGGTGCAGAGCAGTTCGCTAGTTGTTGATTGGCGTTTTCAAGACAACGTGGTGTGATTGTCGTCGGTCCGAAGTTTCTACTTCTCTTCTCAAAGCTAAGTACCCCGTTGGGGAAACTTTTTTCTTGCTCCTCCGATATCAGAAAAAGTTAATAATTGTGTATCGTGTGGAAAACAAATACCTCATAAAGATTTCCACTCTTACTGTCTACCTTGCTTAGGCCCTGACCACGACGTTTCTTGTTGTCGGTTCTGTGCCAGGTTTAATTCTCGCACTATCAAGTGTAGGTACGATTGGGCCTTGAATTACTTCGGTAGATGATTTAATCATAGAATGTCGTCGGAACCGACTACCGGATTACTGAAGAAGCACAAAGACAAGGACAGGCCTCCGAGGTCCAAACAGGACACGTTGCAGCCGGAGCCAGCTTCGGGTTCGGTGGTCGTCAGTGAGGCGCTTTTGCAGCCCCTGTCGTCCACCACTTCAGAACCGATGGCCGACACGGACTCACATGGTGAGCCAACTAGGCTTAGTATTTTGTCTGCTGCAGGACCTTCGGACGTCGCTCCTTCAGATGGGTCCGGAACCGCTGTGCAGGTACCGGCTTCTGAGGGGGTCTTCAGGCCTTCACACATTACTATATCCACAAAGACAAAGGCTAAGTCAAAGACTCCTGTCAAACCCAGACATTCTACTCAAGCTTCTTCGGATACAGCTCCAAAGACTCAAAAACAATTACTTCGGATGGCTGAGGATTTATTGACTATGATAAGGGGCTCTCACCCTCCTCCTGAGAAAAGGCCTAGACAGGATATCCCTTATGATTCCTCTGATCAGGCTTCTGTATCCTCTGTTTCTTCCTCTGATCAGGATTACTTCTTCCCTCCTTATGAGGATTCGGATGCATAGGATTCTGTTCCTTCTGCCTCCCCCCCTGAAGATTTCTATTTTGGGGAAACCTTGCATGAGATGAGGGAGCATTTTCATTGGGAAGGTCAGGATTATTCTGCTTCCAAAAAGAGACTCAGGGAATTCCTTCTTCTCCCTCAGCACAGGCCTTTAGCTATTTCTCCTGTACTTGATATTGTGGATGATGCCTTCTCTGAAGCTAACTTGAATCCTGATTCCATGCCTCCTGCTCCTTCTAAGCCTGATAGATTTTACAGGGTCCCTGATTCTCATCAATTTTTATTCAAGAACCCTTCTGCTGATCCTGAAACTATTTCACAAGGTTCCAAGGCTGCTAAGGCCGCCTCCTCTAAGAATCCTATTCCCTCTGAGAAGGATTCTCGTGCTTTGGACAGGTGGGGCAAAAAGGTTTATACTTCAGCCACCCTTTCTATTAGAGCTTTAAACTGCCAATTTCACGTTTAAGTATCAGCAGTTTCTTTTATCTGTTTTAAAACAAAGGATTTCTGCCTTTCCTGCATGTGCTGAGGACAAGGAATTACAGGATGTGTTGCATGCTACTGAACAAGTCAGCAAACATAGTTTACATTGTGGTTTTGATGCCTTAGAGGCTTCTTGCAGGGCGGCTGCCTCTGGTACTGTTATCAGGAGACATGCCTGGCTTCGTGAGCAGAATCTACCTGAACAAGTTAAGGCAAAATTGCTAGATGCCCCTGTTCAGCATGATGTCCTATTTGGGTCTAAGGCTGAGGAGGTCATTAAAAAGATGGAAAAAAAAGCCAAGTCTATACAGACTGTAAAAGATTTCTTGCAAGTTTAGCCTCCTAGATTTTCTAGGAATTGGCCCTCCAAAAATTGGTCTTTTCCCACCTCTGACAGGCCTCAAAGGGGAAGATATAGACGCTCCAGAGGTAGGGCGCAGGCTCAGGCCTCCTACAGACCTAGACAGTGGACTGCTTCTTCACCTCGAAGGGGAGAAGACAGATCTCAAACCCAAAGAAAACAGACTCAGTGACTCCCTCTGTTGGGCTCCAGGTCCTCCGTCCCTGGACGCCCCTCTCGGAGGAAAACTTACTCTTTTTTACCAGAATTGGACTCACATTACCCAGTACAAATGGGTGTTAGACGTGATTTTGAAAGGTTACAGATTCCACTTTCACACTCTGCCAAGGCCTTCAGGCTGGCCAGATCTGCCAAAACATCAATGGACAGAGGCCTTAAATCAAGTGGACGCCTTATTAGCCTTACGGGCCATAGAACCTGTTCCACCTTCAGAGGTGGGGAAAGGTTTTTATTCAAGACTTTTTCTGGTCCCAAGAAAACAAAACTCCTGGAGACCTATTCTGGACCTCTCTATTTTAAACACCTTTTTGGAAATTCCAAAATTCAAGATGCTTACACTTCAACAACTTCTTCCAATGCTCGCAGAAGATTCTTGGATGGTAACATTGGACTTAAAAGAGGCTTACTTACACGTCCCCATAAGGCAACATTGCAGAAGGTACCTCAGATTCAAGGCAGGCTCGAGACACTTCCAATTCTCTGTACTGCCATTTGGCTTATCTACTGCGCCCAGAGTTTTTACCAAATGCCTGGCTCCAGTAGTAGCTTACTGCAGACTTCAGGGGATTCAAATTTACCCCTATCTGGACGACTGTCTACTTCAGGCAGACAGCAAAGACCTTCTACTACAACATCTGCATTTTGTTCAATGTCTTCTCCTACTTCTCGGATTCTCAGTGAACATAAAAAAGTCACATTTGATTCCGTCTCAACAAATGATCTTCTTGGGAGCTCTTTTGGACACAAGTTTACAGAAAGCATTCCTCACTCCAGAAAAACAGTTACAGCTGGCATCAATCTTCAAGACCTTGGCAACATTAACTCAGCTCACTGCAAGGAAATTCCTGCAGGCTCTGGGCTACATGGCCTCTTGCATCCTGTTGATTCCAAATGCGAGGCTTCACATGAAGAAACTTCAATGGTACCTAAAGAGTGTATGGTCTCAACATTGCCACAGTCTGGATACAATGATACCACTGATTCCCTGCCTCCAAAAGGAATTCCTTTGGTGGTCCAGGGCGTGTACTTTGAACGAAGGCAAGCCCTTCCGCCTACCTCAACCTACTCAGACCATAACCAAGGACGCCTCAGATTATGCATGGGGAGTTCATTTTCAAGACAAATGCCAACAGGGTTCTTGGACAAACAAACATCTTCTATGGCACATCAACTTGAAAGAAATGTTAGCAGTCCAGAATGCTCTTCAAGCCTTCCAGGCCCTTTTGAAGCCAGGACCTCTGCTAATCCAAACAGACAACACCACAGTCATGTGGTACATAAACAAGCAAGGGGGCTCTCACTCTTACCCCCTTTGCAGACTTGCCATGACCTTATGGGATACAGCCCTAAAGTTGAATCTGGATCTTCAGGCACAGTTCATTCCAGGAAAACAAAATCTCTTAGCAGACAGCCTAAGCAGAAACATTTTGGATCCTCACGAATGGATGTTGGACCCCAACTTATTCAGCAAGATAACTGCAGTTTGGGGCTGTCCTCAGATAGATCTATTTGCATCTCATCTCAACCATCAGTTGCCTCTCTTTTGCACCAGGTCCTTCCACAAGACAGCTTGGAAAGTGGACGCCCTGTCTTTCAGTTGGAGGAATCTTTCGGGATATGCCTTCCCCCCTCTTCCTCTTCTACCTCGGGTATTGCTAAAGATAAAGCTGGACAAACCCAGTCTAATCATTTTGATAGCTCCAAATTGGCCTCGTCAGTTTTGGTACCCTACTCTACTGCATCTTTCCTTGGTACCTCCTTGGAATCTTCCCCTGACCCATTCTCTGCTGTCCCAGCATCAGGGTCAGGTATTTCACTCTCAAATCAAGACTCTCTGTCTGGCAGCTTGGCTCATCAAAGGCAATTGATCCCTTCTACTCTTCCTAAACAAGTTCTGGATGTTCTTTTGGAAGCTAGGCGTCCTAGTACTAGGAAATCTTATGCTTCTAAATGGAAAAGATTTTGTATTTGGATGCAGGATCGTGGCTCTGATCCTTTAATACCAGATATTTCATCTATCTTACTTTATCTCTCAGACCTTTTGATTAAAGGTCTTTCATTTTCTTCCATTAAAATTCATGCTTCTGCTATTTCAGCACACTTCAATTGTAATCCTCCCATTTTTTCCCACCAGTTGGTCAGACAATTTCTGAGAGGAGCTAAGAATTTAAAACCCCCTAGGACTCCTCCTGTCCCTCCTTGGGATCTCAATTATGTCTTGGAAAAGCTTACTTTGCCTCCTTTTGAGCCTGCTGCCTCTGCGGACATTAAGTTCTTATCTTGGAAGACAGCTATCCTGTTGGCCTTGACTTCTGCCAGAAGGGTGTCAGAGCTTCAAGCCCTCATGGCCGTGGAACCATACCTCATCTTCCATCAGGACAGAGTTTCCTTGAGGACTAATCCTACATTTCTGCCTAAGGTAGTCTCTAGAGTGGCTCTAAATCAGACTATTCACCTTCCTAACTTTTTTCCTAAACCCCAAAATAGGGGGGAAAGGATCTTACATTCATTAGACGTACACAGGCAGCTACGTTTCTACCTGGACAAAACTAAAAGTTCCAGAAAATCAGATCAATTGCTTATTTCTTTTGCTTCCAGTTCTCTTGGTAAAGCCATTTCTAAGCAAACTATTTCCAAATGGATTGCTCATGGTATAAGATATTGTTACTCTTTTCATGGGAAACAGATTCCAGGTACCGTCAGGACTGATTCTACTAGGGCAGCTGCCACTTCAGCAGCCTTTCTCAGAGGGGTTCCTACCAAGGACATTCTGGAGGCTGCCACTTGGAGCTCGGTGCATACTTTTTCCAAGCACTATAACCTCCCTTTGTACTCTAAGTCTAGGGCAGGCTTTGCCTCTGCTGTTTTGCAGGGTCTTTTAGCTGCTCCTTCTTTTTCATAACCACCTCCCGTATTCTCAGCTTTGGGATTCTACCCTACAGTTATGACTGCAACAGTGAAACACGAAGAACATAGTACAGTGTGTATACCTACCATAAATGTAGATGTTCGAGTGTCTTCACTGTTGCAGTCAGTGTTTCCCTCCCTCCAGACCCCTCTTGTTTCTATTTGCTTACTGTGTTTTCCTTTCCACTTCCTTTTTGGTGTATTTGTGTTTCCTTTGGGGACACCTTTTGGTTTATGGGGGCTTCTGACATCAGGGACAAGAAAGGCTGGAGAAGATGGCGTCGGCTGTCAGCCTTATACCCATACGCTCTAATGTCAGGGTTCTAGCTGATACAGCCGACGCCGGACCCAGACTTTGATATTCTGGCCGAACTCGGGCTGCCTGCCGGCAGGAGTACCCTACAGTTATGACTGCAACAGTGAAGACACTCGAACATCTACATTTATGGTAGGTATACACAACTGTATTTTTATGTCATCCAGGTAGGGTAAATGCCAGTGTGGGAGACAGATTCCCCATAAAGACAGATCCGATAAGTGTCTTTTTTTGTCTAGGAGCTTCTCATGACCATACATCTTGTTGAGTTTGTCAGGTGTTCATCCTGAAAACCCTTTGCAGTAGACTTTCTTCCCTTTCCTTGTATCTTGAGACACAGTGTCTTCAGCTTCTCGCTACAGATACAGTGGAAAGAATCTCTTGCCCTGAGGGTCAGCCATTAGGGAAGAAGAAGGAGAAAAAGGTATGACTGAATTCTTCCACTGTTCAACCTTTGCCAGGTGTTTCACCCGAGGTCATTACAAACCCAGAGGGCTCAGATGGCTGTGTTGTCAAATTTCTCTGCCGGGACTGTGTTGGAGGCCAGTAAGGATCCAGCTGGCAGCACATACGAAGAGGTTTTGCAGATGTCCATCTCAGATGTTCAGGGCGAGCCATAGTTGATTTTTCTTCAGGGGGCCTAGGGGAGTTCCTCCGTTTTTAGTTGGGGAAGAAGTTCCTACTACAGTTCTTGACTGTCGTCCTCAGTATGAGCCTTCTCAGTTTGTTGGAGGGGACGTTCCCTTAAAAAGAAACAAAAATGTAAATATGTTTCTTCTGCTCCTAGGGGTCCACAAAGTGTCTGTCAGGCCTTTACTCAGGGGCTGTTTACTGCTTTAATGTCCTTAAAGCATCCTCAAGGGGTTTTGGGTTCTGCTCCTCCTTGCTCCTCCTTAAAAGTCCTAAGGAACAGGATTCTTCTGAATAGGAGTCAGATTTTGATGACGAATCCCTGATTTATTCTGTTCAGATTCTTTCTCCTTTGGGCTGTGGGTGAGAGGAGGAGGAGGAAATTATTAGTCCTGAGGTTCCTTTTGAGGAAATTTCCTTTCAGGACACACACTGTAGGGTGATGGAATTTTTTAAGTGTGATTGTACTCGGGTCTCTGATATCAATAAGAGGTACTATGAGTTGTTACAGTTGGAATCTTCTAAGCCTGTGGCTATTCCTCCTGTATTGGCTGCTTTGCTGGGTTCTTTTTCCAATGCCTCTCATGCACCTGATTCTCTTCCCCTCCTCCCTAGAAACCTGACAGGTTTTACAGGGTGCCTGAGGATTGTTATTTTTTATATAAATATCTTGATGCTGACCCCTCTGTAGTGTCTGTAGCCTCTAGTAAGCCATCTCATTTGCTTCCTTCGCCCAAGTTATTGCCTTCTGACAAGGACAGCTCAGCTATGGACAGGCTGGTTAAGAAGGTTTACACTTCTGCTACCCTAGCTTTTAGGGCTTTTAAATATCAGACCCATAAGTCTAAGTATGTGTTGGCTCTTCTTTCTCAGACCTGTCAACTTATTTGTGATTTCCTGGACTTTGAGGGTAAAACCTCTGTTCTTTCCTTACTAGGGACTTCCTCTCAAGTCATTCATCATTCTTTTAAATGTAGTTATGATGCGGCAGCTGCACTTCTAGGGCTGCTGTTTTTGGTTTAGTGATGACGAGGTATTCTTAGCTCAGGCTTCAACCTCTACCTAATGATATTAAGGATTAGTTGATGAATGCTCTTTTGGATTCTACGCTTTTGTTTGGGGAAGCTGCTGCTGGTTTAAGTCTCTTCAGGTTAAGGGTAAGGCCTTACAGGAGCTTAAACATGTGTTTGTTTCTCCTGCGCCTAAATTTCAGAGAAACTACCCCACTAAACCTGCCATTGTTCATAGGCAGTCCCGCCCTTCTACTTAAGGTAGGAAGAGTGGCAAAAGGGCTCCTCCTGTTAAGGCTTCTCAGTTTTCAGGAACTCTGAAGCCTTCCTTTCCAGACATACCAGGTGCTGTCTGACTATCCATCCCTTGCCAGCCACATTCCTCTTTTTCTTCGCCTTTCTCTTTCTCTTCCTCTTCGTGTTTGGCTTCAGATTACTCAGGATCCTTGGGTTCTGTCAGTCATTTCTCAGGAGTACTTCATGATATGGAAATCCTGTCCTCCTTTTATGGGCATTCCTCAGCCTACTTGGGAACAACTTCCCTTTTTCCCAGGGTTTCTTCAAAATCTCTTGACTCAGGGTACTATTCAGGAGGTCCGTGTGTCCCAAAGGGGGAAAAGGTTCTACTCCAGACTGTTTCTAGTGCCGAGGAAAGAGGGCACTTGGAGACCTAGTCTAGACCTCTCTCATCTAAACACTTCTAAAAGTGCCGTCCTTTCAGATGTTGTCCATTCAGATTCTGTTTTCTCTCTTGCTCCCTCAGACTTATGTGGTGTCTCTGGATCTCAAGGATGCTTATCTCCATATTCTGTTCCATCCTTTTTTTCAGGAAGTTTTTTGCATTTCCCTGTTGCTTCCTGGCATTTTCAGTTCCCTGCTTTGCCCTTTGGCCTTTCTACTGCTCCAAGGGTGTTCACCAATGCCTTGCTCCTGTGATTGCTTTCTGCAGGTTTCAAGGGATCCAAATATTTCTTTACTTGAATGACCTGTTGATTCAGGCATGCTCTCCAGAGACCCTTTTGCAAAATCTTCATTTTGCTATTTTCTGTCTTCAGTGTCTGGGGTTTGCTGTAAATTTCAAAATGTCTTGTCTGACTCCTTCTTAGGATCATGTTTTTCTGGTTTGCAGGATTCAGAGGGTGCCAATGCTGGCTTTCCTGCTACCTCCAAAGGCCTTAACTTTCATTTCCTTCTTTCATGCTCTTCTTCCTCTTTGGCTTCCATTACCACCAGGGAGTTTCTGAGAGTTCTAGATTTCATGGCATCTACCATTCCTATGCTCCCTCTCTCCACACTTCACATGAAAGTGTTTCAGTGGTTTCTGGAGTCAGTGTGGCTTCAACATGCACATCCTCTAGACTTTATAGTTCCTCTTCTTTGTCTCAGACAGGAACTTCACTGGTGGATTCAGCAATTGTCTCTGGATCCAGAGATCTCATTTCACCCCCCTCTTCCCTCTCAGGAATTGTTCACAGATGCTTCAGACATGGGATGGGAGTGACATTTGGCTCCCTAAAAGTTCAGGGGGTGTTGTGATCACCTTGTCAACAGAAGGAGCATATCAGTGTCAAAGAGATGAGAGCTCTTCTGCTGGCTCTTCAGTTTTCATCCTCTTTTTCTCTCCAGCGCCTCTGAAAGTGTTCACAGACAATACCACAGTGATGTTGTATATCAACAAACAGAGAGGAACCACACCTTATCTTCTTTGCTGTATGGGATCTTGCTGTCAAGTATCAAGTGACTCTTCAGGCAGTTTATATCCCTTCTGGTCAGAACATTGTGACAGACACTCTGAGCAGGTCCTTAACTCAGTCCCATGAATGGATGTTTCACAGTGATGTGTTTCTGGACATTGTCCACTGGTGGGGTATTCCTCAAGTGGATCTGTTTGCCTCCCCTCTGTTCAGACAACTTCCTCTGCTTTGTGCCAGAATCCCAGGTCCCCTGGTGTGGAAGGTGGACACAATCTTATTTTCTTGGAAGGAGATGGTTCTTTATGCATGCCCTCCCCTTCCTCTCATTTCAAAAGTCCTGTTCAAAATTCAACAGGATGCTCCCAAAATGTTGCAGTCATCACAACTTACCTCACAGGGTGGATCTACTGTCACAAGACAAGGGATCTCTCATCCTCAGACTGCTCACTTCTTTCTCTGGAGCCCTCTGGTGTAGTCACTTCTCATATTGTGAGGATCCTCTCTCAGAGGAATATGATAGTGACAGGGATAGGGCATTGCATTTTACACCTTTTTTCTGCTCATATCCCATGTCTCTGATTCTGAGGAAATGTTTCAATTTTCATTTTCTCAGACTGTGTCTTAACATGTTTCAGTTAGAACAGGTTTAAAATTCCTGAATCTGTGAGGCAGCATTATGATGTTTTTTATTTGTATTTATTTCACAGTTGTTTACCAGGATAGTCTGACTGGATAACAGGTGTCTGTTTTCAGCGTAGTCCTGGGAAGAAAAGCTCTACAAGTTACAAAGTACTTTAGTAAAAGTTCATTTACAATAGATTAGAAGGTGATTAACAATAGCTTAAAAAGTGATAAAAATGTGATTAACAATAGTTAAGAAACACATCATTGTGTCTGGGTAACCATGATAAACTTACTCAAGGATGTTTTCTTAACTATAGTTAAACAGCTGAGCAAAAGTCAAAAGTCAAGTCAAGTCAAATTTTATTTATATAGCACCTTACAGACATAAAATGCCACCAAAGTGCTTTACAAAAATACAAAAAATAACATTCAAACATAATCAATCATCCCACACTACTAAAAGCCAAATCATAAAAATAAGTCTTAAGCTTTGATTTAAAAACTGCCACTGAAGAAGACTGCCGAATGTAAAGTGGAAGCTCATTCCAAAGTTTTGGAGCTGCAACTGAAAAAGCTCTGTCTCCCCTCATCTTTAATCGTGACCTCGGGACCACAAGCAAAGACAAATCTTCAGAGTGAAGTGCCCGAGCAGGAACATAAGGATGCAATATCTCTGATAAATAAGTTGGGGTCAAACCATTTAAAGCTTTAAACACCAATAACAAAACTTTAAAACGAATCCGGTAAGAAACAGGTAACCAATGTAAAGCTGCCAATATGGGCATAGCATGATCAAACTTACGTTTGCCTTCCAAAAATCTCCCAGCAGCGTTTTGAACAAGCTGTAAATGAGATAAGGCACCATGACTCACTCCAAATAAAATGGAGTTACAATAGTCTAGATGTGAAGTTATAAATGCATGTACCACAATTTCAAGATCACACCTAGACAAAAATGGTTTTACCCTAGCCAAACGTCTTAACAGGTAAAAAGAGGATGCCACAACCCCATTTATATGACCCCTAAAACACATCTTTGTCCATTTTTACTCCCAAATTAACAACAAAATCCTTCAAATAAGGAGTCACTTCACCACAATCCACCATGGAGGAATCAGTATAACGACTCGGACCAAAAAGCACTACTTCTGTCTTCCCTTCATTAAGACTTAGAAAGTTTTCCACCATCCATGTTTTAAGCTCACATAGACAATCAAGAACCTTTGATATTGATCGACCACCAGCCTCATCCAAGGGTAAATAAAGTTGACAATCATCAGCATACAAATGAAAATCAATGCCGTATTTCCGTAAAAGGCAAGGTTGTAGAAGCATATGATCACAGTACATTTTGTATAGACATATTTACAGTATATACAATGAGCTTGGGTAGAGTGCAGTATCGGTATTCACCAGTAGCTTCAGGTATTACTTCCTACTGTAAAGGTGTGACCTCAGGGAGGTCCTTTGCAGTTACATAAGTGGATGGTAAAGACGTGTGAGTTGAGGAGGTTTTTGAAGGTGGGTGTGTGATTTTGTAGCTTGAGGTTGGGAGGCAGGGTATTCCATGCTTTGGCGACTAGGTATGGGAACAGAGATTCACCAGAGCTGTTTTTACATGGGATAACTTCTAATTAGGGCTTTATTACTGGTTCGTAGTTCCCTATTTGAATTGTAGAATCTTAGAAGGTCAGTCAGGGCTGGGGTTTGGTCAGGATAGTATAGTATTTGGTGAGCTAGGCTGAGTTGGTGGTAACATAATAAGTTAGGAAATTCTAGCCAGTGTAGTGGCTGTAGGGATTGGCAGTGGTGGGAACATGATTTGGTGTTGGTTGCGAACCTGACAATTTTGTTATAACGTGTGGAGAGTTTGTTCAGGTCGGTTTTATTTATGTTTGTTAGCACAGGGGATGCATAAAGTAATGTTGATAAGAGATGGGTTCTAGCTATGGCAATTCTGGATTCGGAGGTTAGAAATCTTTTGCTACGATAGAGGGTTCCTAATTTTTTGTGGACTTTGGAGACTGTTAGGGATATATGTTTTTTAGTATTTTAGTTGTTGGTCTATTGTAAGACCAAGTAGTTTGGCCTCTGGGACTGGGGTGATGATGGTCTTATTGGTTGAGAATATGGAGAAGGTTAGGTCCGTAGACTTTACTTGGTGGAACAGCATAAGTTGTGTTTTTTGGGGGTTTAATATCAGTTGGGATTTATTTAGCCAATTTTCTATCTCTGTGAAGGATTCTCGGGCTTTTTGTTGAAGTAATTGTATATTGGATGCAGGGTGGCCACGGTGGTACAGCGGTTAGCGTTGCCGCCTCACAGCAAGAGGTTCTCTGGTTCAATTCTCGGCTGAGATGCCTTCTGTGCAGAGTCTGCATGTCCTCCCTGTGGTCGCGTGGGTTTCCTCCCACATCCCAAAGACATGCAGTAGGTGAATTGGACACTCTAAAATATGCGTTAGGTGTGAGTGTGTGCATGTGTGTGCCTTCTGTGGAAGGTTGGGCGCCGAGCTGGCAACTCTACACCGTTAAATTCCACTGCCAATCATGAGCGGCAGATGATTCGCTGTGACGACCCCTAACCGGGAAAAAGCCGAAAGAAGAAGAAGAATTGTATATTGGATGCAGAGCAGATCAGAGTTGTATCATCAGCATATTGGACTATGTTGCCTTTTGAGGTCGCTAAGTGGAGTTGGTTTGTGAAGATGTTAAAGAGGAGGGGGCCAAGAATTGAACCTTGGGGTACGCCAAGTGTGACAGGTGTTGGGGGTGGTCAGTCAAGCCATTTGACAGACTGAAGGCGGTTGTTTAGGTAACTAGTGAACCAGTGCAAACTGGGTTTGTCAAAGTTGAGTTCAGAGAGACAGGTTAAGCGTTTGTGAGAGACTGTATCAGATGCTTTCGATAAGTCTAGAAAGGTGGCAGAAACTAGTTTGCCTTGGTTCCTGAATGAGTTTATGGTGTTGGTAAATCTTATAAGGGCAGTGGTGGTGCTATGGGATGGGTGGAATCCATGTTGTGTATTGGAGAGTAGGTTGTTGGAGAGAAGGTGGGTGAGGGGTTGGTGGTGTACGCACTTTTCTAGAATCTTTGATAGAGGTGATAGGATGGCAATGGGTCAGTAGTTGGGGGGGGGTCAGTAGTGGGGCTACCCTTGTGAAGGGGGATGATAAATTAGGTTTTCCACAAGGATGGGATGCTGTGTTCAAAGATGGATCTACTTATCAGTACAGAAATGGGATAGGCTATGGACCTGGATGCAAGTTGAAGGTATTTGGCAGGGAGATTGTCGGCAGTGAGGGTGGCTGGTTTGAGCTTTGATAAGAGTTTTTGAATAGTGGATAGTGTTACGGGTTTGAGTGAGAAGAGGGTGGAATTTTCTTGGGCTTTGGGGGGTTGGGGGTGGGTGGTAGTGCCTTCTATGGATGGTGGGGGGGTTCCACGTTGGAGGATGTTGTTCACTGCAGGCCAGAATTTCTGTGGGTTATTGCTGTGTTTTCTTTGTAAGGAGATGTAATTGATTTTGTTTGTCAATCTTAATTTGTTTTTTGCCTTGTTTCTTAGTTCAGGAAAGGCTTGCCTAGTTGTGGGCGTTTTTTGTTGATGCCAGGTTTTCCAAAATTTATCCCTGTCCTTAAGTAAGGCCCTCATTGTTTTCTGTAGCCAGGGGGTAGGGTTACCACATATCCTAATTGTTCTGTTTGGGTCTAGTAGGTTGAGGATCTTTAAGAAGTAAGAGTTAAAGCATTCTACTGCCTTGTCCAATGGGAGGATTTTGATGAGGGCCCACTTGCAGGATTTTAAGGCTTCCAGAAATTGATCTGTGAGGAAATTTTTGTGGGATTGGGTTTGTAACAGGGTAGAGGGGTTAGTAGATTTCAGTTTGTGTCTAAAGGTAAAAGTGGGGTTGTGGTCACTGAGAGAGCTGGGCAGTGTTCCACATTGATGGGCAATCTTGGCCTGGTTAGTGAGGATCCAGTCCAAGCTGGATTCCCTCTTTGTGTTCTTGTCAATACATGTGGGTGATTGAATGAGTTGGGAGAAGTTATATAGGTTAATATGGTTGGTGGGTGCTTGGGAGTGGATAGAGTTCCAGTCGATGTTGACATCGCCTAGTACTATAGTTTCTTGGGGAAGGGAGTGGGAATCCCAGTGAAGTATTGACTCTAGAGTGGTTAGGTTGTCTCCTGGGAGTATATAGATTCCAAGTAAGTTTAGATACTTGTGCTGGTATAAGAGGAGTTTAGCAGTTCAGAGAGAGAACAAGCTTTGGGGAAGGGTTCAGTGTAAGTCCTTAGTCCAATTAGAGGTTTAATTAGTAGAGGATGAATGGGGTTATGCCTAAGACTTCACTTTTTCTCCTGCAGACCCAGGTATTGTGCTTACAGGAAATATGTAGATGTTAACCTTTTAGTTTAACTGGGAGTTTGTAATTTTCCTGGCACTCAACCTTTGGCTCCTAAAAAGGCACTTTAAAGTTCCTCAGTCTTACAGGTTTTTCTTTTCTCATCCTAGGTCAGACCCAATAGCTTTTCCTATTTATAATTCCATTTCTAGTCCAGCTGCTAACAAAAATCTGGTTAATGCTAATCCTTCAACTCATAAGGATGGGAGAGCTTTTAACAGGTTTGGGAAGAGAATTTATTCTTGTGCAGCTATAGCCTGAACTACCAGGCTCATGTGTTGAAATGTATATGGGCTTGTTTTGACAATCTGAGTAACATTTCTGCCACCTTTTCATCTTCAGAAGTTATGTCCTGTTTGACTCCTGTTACTGCTTCCCTTTCACAGGCAATTAGACATTGTTTAAAGAGTGCGTATGATTGTGCTGACTCTGTCCAAGTGCTCAACTACTGCTACTGTGATGAAGAGATAAGCATGGTTATGTGATCAAACGTTTTCTGAAAATGCTGAATCTGAAACCTTATATTCCTTTTGCATAAGGAAGTTTGGTTTAGTCCTTCTTCTGCCCAGGTAGTCAAACAGTTTGATAAAAGAGGAAAGTTGATTCAGGGGTTTACTAAGATTTTTCAGCTTTCCTTTACAAAGTCTACAACTCCTTTGGTTCTTTTATCCAGAAGCAAAATAAACCTTCACAACAATCTCCCAGCAAGCAGACTTTAAGAAAAAGTGGCAGCAAGGATCTAACAAAAAAAGAAAAAATCTTCCAAAAAAAAAAAAAGGGACCGTCCACTACTTCAGAATGGCAGTTATAGCACTCTTCCCCTTTCCCTCTCCATGTCTCTCTACCTTTCTTTTAAACCTGTCACAGAGCCTAGTTTCCCCATCTTCACCTATGCCATCAGATTGTCTCAGGCAAAGGGGTTTTGAAAGTTGTTCAGGAGGATTCCAAATTGCAATGAGAAAACCTACCTCCTTTTTGGAGAATCCCCCCTTATCCAACATTTTGTGTTTTTTCCAGTCATCAGTCAAATGGTTTCTGTGGAGGTCACAGAGCCAGTGGCCCCAGAAAGTACAGTTTTGTACCTACCATAAATGTAGATGTCCGAACTGGATAGCATCTGCAGTCATAACAACTGGGTTGTCCTGTCGTCAGGCAGCCCTTCGGTCGGCCGGATTCCAAAGTCCGGGTCCGCTGATGTCGCACTTCACCCGACGTCATCTCTGTTGGTCTTCGGGTATAAAGGCATCAGCCGACGCCATTTTCCTCAGTGATTCTTGCCCCAGATGCCAGTTGCCCTCTTGGAAGGCTAAATTTTGGTTAAACGCCAATGTTTCCAAAAAGATAGAAGGCAAACACAAAAAATAAGCATGTATGTACATATATACAAACAAATACACCATAAGAGACTCCCCCAGCTAGCTATTAGGAGGGTAAATACCCTAGGAGTACCACAGAGGGGAAGGAGGGAGGGTAATCCTGACTGCAGATGCTATCCAGTTCGGACATCTACATTTATGGTAGGTACAAAACTGTACTATGTCCTTCATGGATGCATCTGCAGTCATAACAACTGGGTAGAATACCATAGCCAACTAGGTATGGAGGAAGAATAGCTTATGGTGTGGTTAGGATCCCTTGCAGTACAGCAGTGGCAAACCCTGCTCGGGATCTGGAATACAGAGGTAAATTATAATGCTTGGCAAATGTATGCACGGAGGTCCAAGTAGCCGCCTCAATAATGTCCTTGGTTGCCACTCCTCGTAAGAAGGCTGTGGTAGTGGCTGTTGCCCTTGTAGAATGAGGCCTTATGTTCTGTGGAATTGGTTTTCCATGAAAGGAGTAACAGAATCGTATGCAATTTCCTATCCATTTGGAGATTGTCTGTTTGAAATCGCTTTTCCTTCCCTTCCTGTTGCATAGGCTACAAACAGCTGGTCAGTTTTTCTGTTACTTTTTGTTCTGTCCAGGTAGTAGAGTAGCTGTCTATGTACATCTAAGGTATGCAGCATTCTTTCCCCTCTGTTTTGTGGGTTTGGGAAGAAGGTAGGTAGGTGGATTGCCTGGTTTAAAGACACTCTGGATACCACTTTAGGCATAAATGTAGGATTAGTCCTCATGGACACTCTATCTTGGTGGAAGATTAGGAAGGGTTGTACTGCCATTAGAGCCTGAAGTTCAGAAACCCTTCTTGCTGAGGTTATTGCCAGTAGGAAAGCAGTTTTCCACGATAGATGCTGCAGGTCTGCTGTTGCTGCTGGTTCAAAAGGGGCGAGTGTCAACTTTTCCAGCACAAAGTTCAAATCCCAAGCTGGCAATGGTGGTTTCCTAGGAGGTTTTACATTCTTGATCCCTCTGAGGAACTGCCTGAGTAAAGGATGTGAGAAGACAGGTGGATCAAAGCTGTATTCTGCTGAAATAGCTGATGCATGTATCTTGATGGAGGAATAGGACAGGCCTGTATGTAGAAGCTCTGCCAAATACTCCAGAATGTTAGCAATGTCTATATTGGACACATCTTTTCCTCTTTCAGCACTCCAAATGACAAACCTTTTCCATTTTTCTGCATAGTTCCTTCTTGTTGAAGGTCTGCGGGCTTCAAGGATAATGTCTTTAACCCTTTGGGAAAGCTCTGGATTAGTTGCTGCTATGTGATGTTCCATGCAGTCAGTTGCAAAGTTTTTAGGTTTGGATGCATGATGCTGTAGTTGTTCTGGGTTAACATCAAAGGCATCAGGGGTATTGGCCATATTTTGTCCCGGGACATGCTCCTCAGCAATGGGTACCAGTGTTGTCTTGGCCAGTTTGGAGCTATCAGGGTTATCCTTGGACGTTCCTCCTTGATTTTTAGTAATACCTTGTGTATCAAGGGAAGTGGTGGGAATGCATATGCTGTCAGACCTTTCCAGCTGAAGGAGAGCGAGTCCACTTTCCATGCAAGTGGGTGGAACGTCCTTGTGCAGAATTTTTTGAGCTGGTGATTGAGAGGGAAGCGAATAGATCTATCTGTGGCATTCCCTATTTCTTTGAGATGGCCTTGAAGATGTCCGGTGTAGCATCCATTCGTGAGCATCCGAGGTGGTTCTGCTTAACATGTCTGCTAGAGTATTCTCCTTCCTGGTACGAACATTGCCTGTAACTGGATGTTGTAGCTGAGCGCCAGGTTCCAAAGGTCCAAAGTCATTCTGCATAGGGGTATGAATGAGTGCCTCCCTGTTTGTTGATGTACCACATGACTGTGGTGTTGTCTGTCCTTATCATCAAATGTCCTGCTTTGAGGAATGGTCTGAATTTTTGGATTGCCAGCTTTACTGCCAGCATTTCTTTTAGGTTGATGTGCAAATGGAGCTGGTCCTGTGTCCACAATCCTTGTATGCATTTTTCCAGCATGTGAGCCCCCCATCCTAGGTCTGAGGCGCCTGTTGTGATGGTTTGGCTTGCTTGATAGTTGTGGAAAGGTAGGCCTGGATTTGACTGGCATGCTTGAGCCCACCATAGGAACTCCTGTTTTAGGCATGGGATTAGAGGAATTTCTGCCTCTAGGCTGTGCCTGTGTTGGGACCATAAATTCTTTAGGTACCACTGTAGTTTTCTCATATGTAGTCTGGCATGTGGAACCAAGATTATGCAGGATGCCATGAAGCCCAAGGCCTGTAGAACTTTTCTTGCTGTTAGCTTGTTCTGTTTTGTCAGTGCCAAGAAGTAAAGAGGGAGTTCTTTGTTTTTCTGCAGTTAGGAATGCCATTTGTTTTACTGTGTCCAATTCCAAGAATGTCCTTGTTTGGGATGGTATCAGCCTTGACTTTTGTAAATTGACTGTGTATCCCAGTGCTTGTAGCAAGTAAATGACCCTTTGTAAATCTGTTGTCAGCTTGCTTTTGTTGTCCCCTGTAGCAGACAGTCGTCCAGGTATGGATAAATTTGGATTCCTGTAGTCTGCAGTGAGCGATTACTGATGCCAGGCATTTTGTGAATACTCTGGGCGCAGTAGATAAGCCAAAGGGCAATGCTGAGAATTGATAGTGCTCTGATCCTGCAAGAAATCTGAGGTATCTTCTGCAAATTGGTCGTATGGGGACGTGCAGGTATGCCTCCTTGAGATCTAGAGTTACCAGCCAGCACTCCTTGCCCAGCATGGGAAGAAGTTGCTGGAGGGTCAGCATTTTGAATTTTGGGACAATGATGTATGTATTTAAGATGGACAGGTCGAGAATAGGTCTCCAGCTTTTTTCCTTCCTTGGAACTAGGAATAGTCTGGAGTAGAATCCTTTGCCTTGTTCTGTTATTGGCACTTTTTCCACAGCTCTCATCTTTGTTAGTTGCATTATCTGCTGTAGAGCTTCTGTTTTTTGATTTGGAGGCAGGTTTGGCATTCCTCTTTTGACTGGTAAAGTGTGGAAGTGGAACCGGTATCCTTGGTCTATGGTTTGCAGAATCCACTTGTCTTTTGTGATATAGTGCCAGTTTTTCGAGAATAAGGTTAATTTTCCGCCTAATGGTGCTGCTATTTGTTCCCTGGTAGGCGGGGTTAGAATCAAGTCACTGTGCTGTTGTAGTGGCAGTGGCTGTGTCTGTGCCTCTGTTATTACTTTGCCACTGTCGTCCTCTGTAGGCACCCCCTCTGGATTGATTTCTGCCTCTGGGACGTCTATTCCTGCCCCTTTGGGGTCTTGTGGAGTCAGGAAAGGACCAATTTTTGGCAGGCCAGTTCCTGCTAAACCTTGGGGGTTGAACCTGCAAGAAATCTTTAACTGTTTGTACAGATTTTGCCTTTTCTTCCATTTTCTTCATTACCTGCTGGGCAGGTGTACCAAACAAACTGGCCTTATCCATAACTTAGCTTTAACATGATCCGGTAAAACCTGTTCCTTCAGCCATGCATGTCTTCTTATCACTGTGCCAGTCATGGCTGATCTAAATGAAGCCTCCAGTGCATCATAGCCACATTTTAAGGAATGGTTACTAACCTGTTGTATGTTATTTACCATTTCTAATATATATTTCTTATCTATAGAGTCATCAGAGGATAGCTTTTTAGTTAACTGATCAAGCATAAACTCTTGGTATTGTATCATGTGAAACTGACAATTTAAGGCTCTAGCTGAGAGAGTAGCAGAGGTGTAAACCTTTTTGCCCCATCTGTCTAAAGACCTGGCTTCCCTTTGAGAAGGAATAGGGTTTTTTGCTGTGGTCGAGGCTGCTGCCTTAGGCCCCTGGGATATGGTTTCAGGGTCTGCAAGTGGGGCCTTGTATAAGTGGTGATGAGTGTCTGGAACCCTGTAAAATCTGTCTGGTTTGACAGGGGCTGGAGGTAAGGAATCTGGTGCAGTGCAGACATCATTAAATGCATCGTCCACAACAGAGAGGACAGGAGGTATAGCTAAAGGCCTGTGTTGTGGTAGGTGCAGAAAAGTTCTAAGTCTTTTTCTGGAATCTGAGAAATCCTGTTCCTGCCATTGGAATTGTTCACAAGATGGCATGTAAGGTTTCCCCAAAGGAGAATTCTTCTGGTGGAGAAGCAGCTGGAATGGATTCTTCAGCATCTGAGTCTTCATAATTGGAGAAATGAGCCTCTGGCTGGTCTGTAATATCAGAGTCCTCCAGAATCATCAGAGGACACAGGCTCGGGGCTCTGCTCTAGGTCTCTTTTCTGGGGGCTGAGAGGCCCTGTCTGGGTGAGATTGAGATCCCCTAATTAAGGATATTAAATCCTCTGCCAGAGTAAGCATTTGTGAACTAGAAGTGGGCCTAGTAGAGGGGGGCTTAACAGGCACCGATTTAGCAGATTTGGCTGCTTTAGCCCTGGCAAAAGCCTTAATAGACATGGCTGCAGGAGGCCTAGCAGCACCACGTGCTGGGGTAGAGACATCCAAAGGGATGGTGTCTGATAAGTCACTAGTAACCAATGTAGGTAAGATTTCTGAGGCCGTTTCAAGTAAGGTAGCAGGAGCCTCAGTAGTAGTCATTGATTCAGCTGTGCTTTGATCAGTTTTCTCGGTTTCGGCGAAACCGAGACACTCGCGTTTGCTTAACCATGGTTTCGCCGAAACCGGACCGCGAGTGTCGGTCTTTTCTTTGCTTTTAACAATCTGGGTAGTCGGAGGATCCGACGGCATAATGTACGCAAAATCTGAGCCGAAAACTGTTCAGCAAACTCCGACCGACGCCTAAGCGTTCGTCGGTTGAATGAGGCACAGGCTGAACAGGCTGCTACGTCGTGGTCTGGGCCTAAACAAGGCAAACAGTAAGAGTGGAAATCTTTATGAGGTATTTGTTTCCCACAAGTTAAACAGTTATTGACTTTTTCTGACATCGGCTGAGGCAAGAAAGAGTCCCCAACGGGGTACTTAGCTTTTAGAAGTCTTCGAAGTAGTATTCGGAAGTAGTAATCTCTGGATCTGACCGACCGGCACTTGCGAACAGCTTCTGCTTCGGGCGCCACGTGGCAAGAAAGACTGAGGAAAATGGCGTCGGCTGATGCCTTTATACCCGAAGACCAACAGAGATGACGTCGGGTGAGGTGCGACATCAGCCGAAGCCGGACCCGGACTTTGGAATCCGGCCGACCGAAGGGCTGCCTGACGACAGGACAACCCAGTTGTTATGACTGCAGATGCATCCATGAAGGACATCAGAAGAAAATGTTTTTGTTTAAGGGTTCTTCTGGTGCCAGAGAAGGAGCTTTCTTAGTGACCAATGCTTGTCCTATCCTTTCTCAACCTGTTTGTGAAAATGCCAGAGTTCAAAATGTTGACATTGCAAGAAGTCTTTTACTTCTCATTCCTAATCTGAGTTTTCTTGTAACAATAGACTTGAAAGATACTTATCCTCACATTCTGGTTGTCATGGATTTCAGAAGATTTCTTATCTTTTCTATGTCTGGGTTACATTACCAGTTACTTGCATTATGCTTTGGATTATCTACTGCTCCAGGGAATTCACAAGGTATCTAGCTCCTGTGATAGCCTATTGCAGACTGCACAGCAGTTACATTTTCCTTATTCCTTATTTCTTTTTCCAAGTGTCTAGAGTCCCTTAAATGGGTAAGAAATCTCATTTTCAACCTAGGTTTCTAGATCAATACTCACAAATCTTCTCTCATTCCTTCCCACAGGATTTTGTTTCTAGGATCCCTTTAGATTTTTCATGCAAACAGCATTTTTTACTCCAGAAAAAGTCATTTCTGTAACTGTTTGCAAGTTTCTCCATTCAGTCTCAGACGACAGCCTGAGAGTATCTTAGGATATTAGTGTTCATGACTTATTTGTTTCTTATGATTTATCTTGCCATGTTGCACATGAGAAAAATGTAATGTTTTAAGGCTGGTCCCAGTGTGCCCACTACTGTATTTTTCAATTCCGGGTATTGGGCTGTGTAAAGAGAGAGATTCTTTGCCCAAAAAAACAGATTTCTCTGAATGCAGGTCTGCGCTTCTCGCTCACATCTCTGTATCAATCTTTTATAACAGATACATCAAAATTTGCATGGGGAGCTATAATCAGTAGGAGAAAGATGCAGGGTCTTTGGAAGAAGCTAGACAACCCAAAGCATATACATTTAAAGGAGATGTTAGCTATGATCTATGCTATAAAACCTCTTCATCATTTGTGGTCCACAGGACCTGTACAGGTGATTGCAGACACCACAACAGTAATGTGGTACTTAAACAGGGGGAGGGGTCTCCAGGTCATACCATCTGTGTGGACTGGCTTTTGTAGTTTGGGAGGCTGCTGTATAGCACTGTTTAACCCACTATACTTTGTACACTCCTCCTAGTGGCAGACAAGCTTTGCAGTACCAGGACTGACCCTCACAAATGGAAATTCAATGGGGGATTTTCCATGAAATGATCAAGGTGGGGAAAATCTCAAGTAGAACTTTTTGCTGCCGTTCAAAACAGACAACTTAACAAATTGTGTTCTAGGATTCCTTGAAAGCAGGTTTTGGGAAAACAGATGCTTTTCCATTCCTTTCTAAGGAAATGTTTCTCTGTGCTCTTTTACCCTTTCCACTGATATCCAGGGTCATTCTGAAAATCCAGGACTCTCCAAAAATCATTGTGGTGACTCCCTTTTGGCCTAGGCAACAGTGGTCCTCTCTTCTCATGGAACTAGCCAAGGGCAATTAGCACAAGTTTACTCATAGATTAGATCTATTCACAGAAGGCAGGTAGTTTGATAAAACAACTACAACTGACTACTTGGATGATTCAGGTTTTTATACCTTTTTAGGCATCCTTTTATCAGAGGATGTGCAGCAGATGTTAAAGGAGGCAAGAAGGCCTGCTGCTAGGAAATCTTAGGATGCTAAATGGAAAAGATTTACCAGTTAGTACGGCATTAATAACCAGGGCCCTTTCATGCATTCTGTACCACTGGTTCTTAAATATTTGTATGGGTTATTGTTTTCTGGCCTATCTTACTTCTCTATCAGAGTTCATCAAGTGACCCTTTCAGCATGTCTACCCATGGATCTTGATGCTTCTTTTCAGTCTATGGTCAAGCTGTTCTTGAAAGGGGTTTTGCATTTAAGCCTTCCTAGGATACAGGTGGCACCTTGTTGGGAATCTTAACTTTGTACTAGAAAAGTTAACTCTGTCTCCATTTGAACCAACTCATCAGGTTGATTTACAGTCCATTACTTTGAAGACTGTGTTGCTTATTTCTCTGGCATCTGCAGGAAGAGCATCTTAGTTGCAAGCTCTTGTACTGGGGGAACCATGTTTAATTTTCTGTAGAGATAAGGTACTTTAAGAACAAATTCCTCAGTCAAGCCAAAAGTTGTCTCACAGTTTGCCACAAATTAAAGTCATCAGTCTCCTTGTATTTTTCCCTGAACCTACAAAACATGGAGAAATAATTCTTCATATTATGGATATGCAGAAGTAATTCATGTATTATCTTTACAGAACTAAGTTTTTTAGCAAAACTGAACAGATGTTTTTTATAAGGGGACAGAGATGGAGCAACCCATGTCAAACCAGACTATATCCGGATGGTTACCTTTTGCTATTTTTTTTGGTATTCTAACCATGGTAAAACAATTACAGGTAGGATTAAGGCAGGCCCATTTTACTAGATCCTTTTGTTTTTTAGTGGCTTATTTGAAAGAGATGGACTCTAGATGCTTTCTAGAGGCAGCTACTTGGTCCTCTGTACATACTCTTACAAAGCATTACAAACTGGACTCCTTTTCCAGGTCAAGAACGGGCTCCTAGACCTTAATCCTTCCTCCTTCCTTCCAGGCTGAGTAAGCTATGGTAATCTACCCATATAGTTAAGGCCAGAGGTGCCGAGGGGTGGGGTGAGAGGGGCACTTAGTGATGTAAAAAGGGCAGTTTTTTAAAACTAGTTACTACCACAACATAGGTTCCCTTGGAGGACATTTTAAGCTTAGCCAGTTCCCTTTTTGTGCTTGAATTAACATTAACTGATTGGTCTTACCCATCCCATGGCTGATAATTGTATATTAGCCCTAATGAGAATAACTGTGATCATAGCAATACTAATTTGAGGGGACCCATGTAAGGGATGCAGCACTTAGGAAATGTCTATATCCATTAGTGACAGAAGGGGGAGTCCTGGAGTGCATTTTCTGTTACCCATCCTTAACTGCAGGTTGTATTTGAATATGGACAGGGATGAACTTTGTTTTACTTGAATGGATAGTCTATTCTGGGACAGTGGTATCCCCTATATCTGTCTCTCCACATCGTTCTGTTTAGATACCTGGACTGAGTATTTCTGATGCCATTTGACTTGCTGATGCTCAATAGCTCCATCAGTATTGGGTCGGAGAATGCCTTGTATGCCAGACAGAGGTCACCCCTTAGCAATCTGTAGGATACAGAGTACATTGACAGGGCTTTGAGGTGATCCATGCAAGACGTATTGTTTAGGACTTGTATCCTTTTATTAAGGTATGTCTGTGGGCATTCCACTTGTTGCATGTGTCTGGAGAAATACATGCCAAAGTGAGCATTATACAAAATGCTTGACCTAATGAGGGCTTTGTAAAGGGGGACAGTAGTATGTCTAGATCTAGCTGCAATCAATTTATTCATAAGTTGTGCAATATAGAAAGAATTTCTTATGACACTGGGCACATGTTAATCGAAAGTTAGGTCACTGTCCACGCAAGTTCCCAAATACCAAACAGCTGGGTCAACTCTCAGGGGGTAGTTCCCTGTAATAGATGACTTCCCAGAGGATACGATAATGCATTTTCTAGAGTTTAGTTGCAGTTCATGATTCTGGCACCAGTTATTGTGTGGGGCACACCTTCCTGCCTGATGGTTAAGTAATTTGGGAATTCAGTAACCGCTCCTAGCTTGGAGTCATCTCAAATTTAGTCGGCCAAAGCCCTTTGGTAGAAGTAGATGCCCAACAGGAAAAGTCTCAGCACTGAACCCTGGGGGACTTCATTGCTGTCTGGTATCTTTCTAGAAGTAGCCTCCCCTATTTCGATCTCCTGTATCCTTTGAGCCAGTTGGCAGTCCAGCTAATGATGTAAGGGTTTATTCCCAGTTTATTCAGTGTTTCTACTATTCCTGAGTAAGGGATTGTGTCATATGGCTTGGCCAGGTCAAGGTAATGTGATGTGAACTGTTTTACCTTCATCTATTCCTTTGGTGACAAGAGTAAAGCGTAACATTTGCCCATGATTTTTATCCTTTCACACCCTTTCACCCCAATTCTTGCCCTAAGAGGTTGAGAGATCAGAGCATACATTTGACTGTCCCTGATTTTGTGACATATTTTTGGACTGTTCCTCTTAAGATTTGTAGTTTTCTGGGAAATTTATGAGGATTACAAAACTTAAATAATGACAGACATTTGAGTTTCAGATGTCTAGACTTCATATCCCTTAGAAAATGCATGCTAATGCAAAACCTGTTATTCTAGCAAATAAACATATAAGAACAATGTTATACTTAAAATCTGTCCCTGATTCTGGACCTTTGACCTTTTTCCCAACCCATTACGTTTTGACTTTATCCCTTGAGCTACGAGGTTTTAAAGTTTAAATAAGAACTGTGAGTAAAAGTTGTTTACCACTTTCAAGATCAACCTGCTGCATTTTTTTTTCAATTGTTCAAATAAATAAAGTAGAAGTGCAACAAAAACAGGACAACTTGAAAAATAACTCGAAAAATAACAATAATAATAATAAATAACCTAACCAAAGGCTTAAAGTCAGGCAAGAGACTTTAGTAACATTTTTAAGCAGAATAAAAATCACATGGTATTTTTTATTGTGCTTTTAAATAAATTAATATTTCTTGCATGACTTTAAAAATCTAACAAAACTGGGGCTAACTTGCAGTAATGAAAAAAAATGAGAACACAGTAACAGCAAAGTCAAAGTTATTCCAGTTTCTTGCATGCATTAAGCCTTATCACCATTATCATTGTTGTCATTATTATTTTTACTGTTATTACTTCATAAATGACTGGCCAAAATGCACCTGGGGGGGGGGGGGTTCAGTTCAGTTGAGGTCTACAATCCATAGAACTGCACTGGCATTTTCAACAATATGGCAGTTACTGATAAACAGTAAATAATAGTGAAAAGCATAAACTATCAGAAGATGGAATGAGACAGCAAAGTGTCAGTTGTAAAAAATAAGCATTTTCATTCCTTTATTGCCAAACATGAAATGAAACCACTTATTATTTTTTACCACTGACACTTCATTGTTTCATTCTAACTTCCGATAGTTTATAGTAAATAGTGCAAAATACCAGAGCCGGATCATGGTCAAATGGAACCCTAGGTATGTAATACATCTGCCCCCCCCCCCAGAGCAGCCCCTCCCACAGAAACCCTCTACCCCCCAGCAGCAGCCCCATACCCAGCCATTCTTGTGTTCCATTAGTTGGCTGTTTCTCCTCAGTTACCATAAACACTGTTCAAACCTGTCAGTGTGCATACTGTTTTCTTATTTATTTTTACAATGATTACAGATATTGAAATAAATAGCACAAACATTGATAGCCATTTGCTAAACAAACAATACAGTCTCACAATGAAAATAAACTTAGCATGAGCAGTAAACTTCTCTGCCCTTGAAACTCATACTCATTGAAACAGCATTAAAACCTTCATTCAAAGAAAATGCATCTGGCCAGTGGAGGATTAAGTTTACCTTTGGGCTGTTTTCAAACCATAGGAACCTTTCACACATTTGTAGGGCCATGCATACAAGTATGTGTTCTTTGAGTCACCTTCCTGATTATTTTTTTTCTTTTGGCGTTTCCCGGTTAGGGGTCGCCACAGCGGATCACCTGTCCGCTCATGACTGGCAGTGGAGTTTTACGGTGTCGAGTTGTCAGCCCGGCGCCCAACCTTCCACAGAAGGCACACACATGCACTCACTCAAACCTAGGGCCAATTTAGAGTGTCCAATCCACCTACAGCATGTCTTTGGGATGTGGGAGGAAACCGGAGCACCCGAAGGAAACCCACATGACTACAGGGAGGACATGCAGACTCAGCACAGAAGGCACCCCAGCCAAGGATCAAACCGGAGAACCTCTTGCTGTGAGGCGGCAACGTTAACCGCTGCACCACCGTGGTCGCCCTAAAACATCTAAAGACACTACAAACATTAAATCTACCCCAAATCATTTTATATGCCAGAAGATTACAAAAAAAAATTGAGGGACAAATAATTAAAACATAAAATTTGGATATGGATGTCAGTACAAAACCTGACATGTGGCTGGTAGATGAAGACAGAAATAACAGTAAACATGGATACACAGTAAGTGTGTAAAAAGAAAAAAAAAATTTTAAACAAACTTCAGAGCACACAGAAAGTTACTTCTTTTTGAAAAGGCTGAGGAGTAAGGCAAAATGTGAAAAAGGGAAGAAAAAAGGAAATGTGCATGGTATGAGGAGCCCAAGATGGGGGGGAAACAGAGGGGAGGACTGGAGAGTGTATGTGTGTGAGGACGGGCTGAAAAGTTGGCCTAGGGCACCATTTCACCTAAGTTCAGGCCTGTATATAGAGTTGTTGTAATGTATCATGGTTGCAACTAAATGCCAGTAACTGTAAATGTCCCTTTGTGAGATGGGACAACACAGTGTGGTACGCAGGCCAGTTGTAATGTAAGACCATTGTAGCTACAGTCACTTTCCGGATTCTGTTAAAAATATATTCCTTGTAATACAGCACCAGTTGTTAGAATGTGTTTTAAATTTGTAGTTTTGAACATTCTTCTAGCAAGCAATGAAACGTGTTAACCAATAATGACAAAACTACCCATTTCAGAAAATTTCAACCATAAAAGGCCACTCAGACTTCTGTCATTACAATCCACCAACATCACTCAATAAGCAGAACCTCTGCAGAAGTAAAAGTCATCTGAATAATTTCCCATTAAAGAGATCTGTAACTAATGAAGACGCTGTTACTGCGAAACGACTTTACATTTCAATGTTTCAGGTACAATTTCACTGTCTGCTGCCCTTGAATAATTAATTGCCTATGTTATGTTAAAAAATTGGTAAGCTTGTAATATTGCAGTAGGGAATGACTGATAAAACTGACAAGTTCATAGTTACTAGGCATCTCATACAGAGGAGGACACACTCAGGAGTGTAGAACCCCTATCCCCCCTTAAAATGCACCAGATACACGGCAGTCAAAAGGGCACTGCAGTATCAGCACTCCATCTACATGATGTGGGAGTAGAATCCACAGCCTTCTGCAAAAAGGAAATTGTTACTAGCACTGCTTTCAAATTATACAACACAAACACTGACTGCCATTTGATAAACAAAACAGTTACACATTGAAAACAGACTTAGCATGAGTAACAGTAAACTTACCTTCCCTTGAAACTTACAGTTCCATGAAAATGAACTGAAACTCATAATCCCATGAAAATTCACTGAAACCTATAATTCCCTGAAAATGTACTGAAAGTCAAACTCACAGTTCCGTCAGCAGTCTGGTAGTTGGTGTATAGGATTCAGACTCATGTCTCTACTTCTTCTGGCTTTTCCCGGTTAGGGGTCGCCCCAGTGGATCACCTGTCCACTCATGACTGGCAGTGGAGTTGCCAGCCCTGCACCCAACCTTCCACAGAAGGCACACACATGCACACACTCATGCCTAGGGCCAATTTAGAGTGTCCAATCCACCTACAAACATGTCTTTGGGATGTGGGAGGAAACCAGAGCACCCGGAGGAAACCCACATGACCACAGGGAGGACATGCACACTCCGCACAGAAGGCACCCCACCTGAGAATCGAACCAGAGAACCTCTTGCTGTGAGGCGGCAATGCTAACCGCTGCACCACCGTGGCCGTCCAGACTCATGTCTCTACTGAAGCTCACAATTCTTTCAGCAGTCTGGTAGTCAGTATACAGGATTCAGACTCTTGTCTTCACTGACACTCACAATTCCTTCAGCTGTCTGATAGTCAGTAAACTGGATTGTCTCCTGTAACCAAGTTAAAGGGTCAAGCCTGATCAAGTTAATCACTAACCTGCCCTCCCCTCTAACTGGGACATTACATACCATACAGCCATACCTCTCAACCTCTTAGCATAAGAAATCTGGACAAAACCTAAAATAATGGGGGATAAAGGCCTCAAAATAGGGATAGATTTTAAATATTGCTCTTACAGAGTTAGAAAGTTGCTAGAATGATAGCATTTGTCTTAACATAATTTTTGAAAAGGAAACAAATTTTAAAACTGAAATGTATGACATTATCTAGTTATTTCAAGCCTTAGCGATTTGCCAGAAAACCACAAATGTTCAGGAATAGGCCAAAAATATAAGGTAAAAACAGGACATTCTGCAAAAATCTCGACAGTTGAGATCTGCACATACCTCTCAAACTCTTAGTGCAAGCAATCCAGACAAAGCTGAAATAATGGGGGTACAATGGCCTAAAATATGGATAGGTTTTAAATATTGCTCCTTTTAACTTAGAAAATTGCTAGAATAACAGTATTTGTGTTAGCATGTATTTTCTGAAGGATAAGAAATCTGAAACTCATATGTCATTATTTAGTGACATCAGTGCTCAATAATTTGCCAGAACACCACAAATTTTATGAACAACAGACCAAAACTATGAGGTTAAATCTGGATAGCTGTGAAGTATGTTAAACACACAAACCTACCTTCCCTCTGCTTTCACACAGCAACAAACACATACACACACCTACATGCTCTCTGCTCTCACACAAACACCTACCTGCTCTCACACATGCACACACTCTCTCACACACACACACACACACACACACACACACACACCTACCTTCTCCCTGCTCTCACACACACACACACACACACACACACACACACACACACACACACACACACACACACACACCCCTACCTTCTCTCTGCTCTCACACAATACACATACACAAACAAACCATCACTCTGCTCTCACACAGCAGCACACACACACACACACACACACACACACACACACACACACACACACACACACACACACACACACACACACACACACCTACTTTCTTTCTGCTCTCATGCAGAACACACACACACACACACACACACACACACACACACGCACACACACACACACACACACACACATCTACCTTCTCTCATCTCTCACACAGCAACACACACAAACACACACAGTAGCATTACCCTCAGATTTTGCTTGCTTGTACCTGTTATGATGGTGAATTTGTCATTTGAACCTTGCCTAAAAAAGGCACTATAGGGGTGGCAAGATCCTTAGCCAGTATCCAGAATCCCAAGGGTGACAGATGCAGACCATCTCTGGCAAAGCATCATGGCTTGTCGATCATGTCATTACAGGCAGACAGATAATGGATTCACTTAGAATGACACCAGAAGTTTAGCCAATTGTTGAAGTCAGTCATTTTGTCCTTGTACTGTGGTATCATTCTGGGTGATGGCAGGATGCTACTAATGGGCTAGGGTCATACCTGCCTGGGCTACAAGATCAGAGAGCTCCTCCATGTCTCTTTTCATGCAGTCCAGGGAGGTACGTCTCAGGTCATTCACACCAACATGGACAATGACAGAGTCATATTTGTACTTGTTGTGGAGTGAACTGAGTGCGTGCATTATGTGGCGGATCCTGGCACCCGACAGGCAGCTGACAGTAACTTTCTCCTGTTTAGCCTGGTGACTGGAACATCAGTGTGCCTGACTATAGAGTCACCTATGACTAGAGTGTTGGGTACGTTGTTATGCCTTATGGGCTGTGATTGAGCGGCACACTGAGTTTGTGGGCTATGTGTCATTTGGGTTGTTTTGGAGGGTGGAGGTTGCTTGCATTTCTGCTTTGGAGGTCTCTGTTGCTTGAGCAGATTTTTATTGAGAGCCTCTGTGAATGTAGGTGTGTGTTTTGTGTTTCTATGTGTGTGCTTTGGTGGTGAAGATTTGAGGGACTATGTGATCAGTGTGGTGTGGTGCCAGTGTTTACCTTTTCTCCTCTTGACTGTCTAGTCCAGTCTTGGGTGAAGAGAGCTTTGCTTCCAGTTTGGCTATATAAGTGTATCTCTCACAGGTTATAGTGTTGGGTGGTAGGAGGAGAGGGTTGTCTGTGTACATGAGGCAATTGCTGCATTGCCCCAAGATGCCCGGATTCATCAGGTAGACATGAGAAAAAACAGGAGCTAACCCTTAAACATGCCTGGATAGGTGCTTATTTATTAAGTAGTAAAAACTGTTTTCCTCTAGACAAGTGAGGAAAGTTGAGTGCTGTAGTAATTGGTAGCTTATTTAGTGCTTACAATGAGTTCTGAACAAGTTGTTGTTGTTTGTCTTTTCGGCTTTTCCCAGTTAGAGGTCGCCACAGCGGAACTCCGGTCCGCTAATGATTGCCAGTAGATTTTATTTCTATGGTGCCGAGTTGCCAGCCCGATGCCCAACCTTTAGCGAAGGCACGCCCATTTACGCATGTCTTTTGGAGACCACTCGACCGCGGGGAGGACATGCAGACTCCACACAGAAGGCACTCCAGCCGTGAATTGAACAGGAGAACCTCTTGCTGTGAGGCAACAATGCTACCGCTGTACCACCGCGGATTGTAATGAGTTCTGAACAAGTGCTGAGCTCAAAGAAACAGATTTGAGTGCTAAAACTAACAATATGGCTAGTTCTAAGGGAAATTTTGAAGAGCAGACTTTATGGCGCCGGGAATAGTTTAACCCTAGCTAAGCGGCGATGCATAAAGTGTATTTTTTTTTAATATAACAGTAGCAAATGAGCAAACTGAAACCAATTAACCAAGAAAAAGCTAAAAACTGAGCCCCGTTCCAGCAGTCTTCGATTAGACAAGTTCTAACTGCACACTCCTGCCACTAGGATGCAGGGGAACTTTTTCCCTGCTCAAGTTATACAAACAAACTAGATTCAGCAGGTCTGAATCTAGTCTATGCTACAGCAAACAAGGCGTACCAATTTCAGAAAGAAACAGTTCAAATAAGCAGGCACAATAAGTCTTTAACCAGAAACTCCCAGCTCAGAAGGGCAGAATCTACTCTCTCCTCCCATGAGTGCAGACCACACCTTCTTAATGTAAAATAACTGGCCCAAAGCCCAAGTGCTTAAACCAGAACTAATATGTATGTATGTGTAACACACACACACACACACACACACACACACACACACACACACACACACACACCTCTGAAAATAATGTGCGTCTCTCTTTCTCTGTCTGTCTCTCTATATATTTATATATGTATTCAGTTGTGTGTGTGTGTGTGTGTGTGTGTGTGTGTGTGTGTGTGTGTGTGTGTGTGTGCTCTTTCTGTGGGGCCTCCATACTCTGCAGCAGGAGCATTTGTTGTTGTAGTCTGTTTGTCTATGTTTTTCTGGGTATTGGAAATAAAAGAACAGAGGTAAGTTGTGTAGGAGTTGTTTTTTTTTCTTTTATAGTTGAGCTGCTGTATAAGTCCACAACCTAAAATTATAGTTTTGCATGCTAGGGGTTATCCAGCAGCTGAAAAATACGGCTAGTAAGTTAACTTCCTCCTCTGGCTTGATTCCTCTACAGATATGTCAACCCTGCAACAATGGCCCTATTATTTGTATATTTGCTTTGTGTTGAGTTAACACACAACTGTAACCTTTTTGTAATCATGCAGAATAGATTCATATTTTAAAAAACAAGTATATGTTTAGTTTAGGTGTCCAGGTTTATTATCCATGTCATTACAGGGTCAAACATGGATGAACACAATAAGGTTTTCAAATTTTGCCATAAAATCTTAAAAATTAAATTTGCACAACCTTAATTTTTATAGTAAATAAATATTTGAAAAGTACATGTTATATATTGTGTCTCTATTGATAAAGATGTCTGTACATCCATGTAATGTTTTTGTTTGTTTGTCTTCCAGTTAAGAGGACTTTTGGATGTGCTGCCTACAATTCACTGCAGTACGCCACGAGAAGTGAACACTTTACTACTAAAGAAAAAGAAGGGCCAGTATTGCAAAATTCTTAACCCATTGATGGATGAAAAAACATTTATTAGTGAAGACTTTCAAAGACCTTATCATTATTTAAAAAGATTTAGCAATAAAGAAGATCTGGACACATTTGTATACAGAAATACCCTACCCAAGGGAACACATACTGAATGCCTCTTCTACTTGCTTAATTACTGTGGCATTAAAGATCCTTCTTGGTCAGAGTTAAGAAATTTCTGTTGGTTCCTTAATTTCCAGTTGAAGGATTGTGAACATTCAGCATTTTGTAACCCTGTTATGTTTGCTGGTACACTAGATGGTTTTAAAACCTTCATTGTTGAGTTTATGATCCTAATGGCCCAGGATTTTGCCACACCATCACTTAATACATCAGACGAAAGTCCCTTGTTTTCTTCATCCCTTGAGGAGGAGGATCTGGCACCATTTGTCATCAGGAAGAGGTGGGAAAATAAACCACATCCATACATATTTTTTAATGCCGATCATTTATCTATGACTTTTCTTGGATTTCATTTGCAGAAACAAAAATCTGGCTGTTTTAATGCAGTAGATCCCCGAACCGGTGAAGTGCTTAGAGGAGGAATATTGTCTTCAGACTTACATCATGGTCTGAGTCTTCAGAAGATTGCATTTAATGAAGATTTTGATGATCTTGCAAGAGATAAGAAGATCAGAAAACTATCATTAGTTCTTGGAGTTGAAGGAGAAATAGACCCAGACCCAACCTATGAGCTGACAGAGGATAATGTGATGAAAATGCTTGCTATTCAGATGAGATTTAGATGTGACATTCCTGTCATAATTATGGGTGAAACAGGATGTGGAAAGACAAGACTGGTGAAGTTCCTATGTGATCTACAGAAGGGCAGCAAACGGACTGAAAATATGAAGCTAGTTAAAATCCATGGTGGAACAACATCTGAAATGATTTATGAAAAAATCAGAGAAGCACAGGTGCTAGCTGTGAAAAACAAACGCAATTATAATTTAGACACTGTCATATTTTTTGATGAAGCCAACACCACAGAAGCAATTTATGCTATCAAAGAGATCCTTTGTGACAAAACAATCAAAGGTGAGGAGATGTTGCAAGAGACAGGGCTTAAAATTATTGCAGCCTGTAATCCATATAGGAGGCATTCAAGTGCCATGATAGAACACTTGGAACTGGCTGGATTAGGTTATCGAGTTAAAGCCAAAGAAACAGAAGACCGTCTTGGTGATGTACCCCTCAGACAGCTAGTATACAGAGTCCATCCACTGCCCCCAAGCTTGATTCCATTAGTATGGGACTTTGGACAGTTAAGTGACACTACAGAAAAGGCCTATATTACTCAGATTGTAGTGAGATATGTCCATGAAAATGATCTTCCTCCTGAATGTTTTATACTAATTGCTAGAGTACTAGCAGCTTCCCAGCAGTTCATGCGCAGTAGTAAAAATGAATGCAGTTTTGTAAGTTTGAGAGATGTAGAGAGGTCTATGAGGGTTTTGGTGTGGTTTTACAGTCACCGAAACATGCTTTTCCCATCCTCCGTAAATCTCATTGATGTTACCTGTAAGTCTCTCATACTGGCAGTGGGTGTATGCTACTATCCATCACTAATTAATCGAGATAAATATTTGAAAACAATATGTAAATATTTTCCATCAGTTTATAATTCAGTAGATGTCATGCGTGAGGAACTCTCTTCTTGTCAGAATACATTTTTAAAACACATAAAAACTCGAAAAACAATTGCAAAAAACTTAGCTTTGAAGGAGAATGTCTTTCTTATGATAGTATGCATTGAAATGAAGATTCCTCTTTTTCTTGTTGGAAAACCAGGCAGCTCCAAGTCCTTGGCCAAAACTGTTGTGGCAGATGCCATGCAAGGTCAGACAGCCCACAATGATTTTTTCAAACAGTTAAAACAAGTCCACATGGTGTCCTTTCAGTGCAGCCCTCATTCCACATCTGAAGGTATCATAAATACTTTCAAGCAGTGCTCTCGATTCCAGAAAGACAAGAACCTCAGTGAATATGTCTCTGTAGTTGTACTGGATGAAATTGGTTTAGCTGAAGACTCACCACAGATGCCACTGAAGACATTGCACCCACTTTTGGAGGATGGCTGCATTGATGATATACCTGTTGAGTACAAGAAGGTTGGTTTCATAGGCATTTCCAACTGGGCTTTGGATCCAGCAAAGATGAACCGAGGAATCTTTGTTTCCCGGTGGGACCCCAGTGAAACAGAACTTATTCAAACTGCTGAGGGTATCTGCAAGTCAGACCAAAGTATCCTACAGAAGGTGCAGCACATTTTCCCATCACTTGCCAAGGCTTATCTAAAAATATGTCACAGTCAAAATGGACAGTTCTTTGGCCTGAGAGATTTTTACAGCTTGATAAAAATGATCTTTGCCATAACCAGCAGGGATAACTCAGAACCTTCACATGCAGAACTTGCAAAAGCCATTTTACGAAACTTCAGTGGCAAAGATGACTTTAACCCTCTTAATTTTTTCTCCATTCTGGCACTTCTTATCCTAATACCTGCACTTTGGACATGGTGAAGGAAAACATTTTCAATGACAGTGAGTGCCGTTACCTCCTGCTCCTCACCAAAAATTATGCAGCTCTACAAATTCTGCAGCAGCAAATTAAAGACTTTCATCCACAGATTATATTTGGGTCGAGTTTCCCAAAAGACCAAGAGTATGCTCAGATATGTCGAAATGTAAATCGTGTGAAGACCTGCATGGAAACTGGAAAGACAGTGATATTACTTAACCTTCAGAACTTGTACGAAAGCCTGTATGATGCTCTGAACCAATACTATGTCTACCTAGGAGGACAGCAATATGTAGATCTTGGATTGGGAACCCACAGAGTCAAGTGCAGAGTACATTCAAAATTTCGTCTGATAGTTGTAGAAGACAGAGAAGTTGTCTATAGGCACTTTCCTGTCCCACTAATAAATAGACTAGAAAAGCACAACTTGGATATGAGTGAAGTGCTTAGTCCAAGGCTGCAAGCAGTGGTTAGCCATCTGAATGAATGGGTTGAATCATTCAGATCATCTGCAATGCAAGACCGACTGGAATATGCCATCTCTGATGTGTTTGTTGGTTTCCATAAAGATGCTATAGCAAGTATCTTACTCCAAGTAACAACTTCTTCTGAAGAAGTAAACCAGGTACCCAATAATGAAGTGTTGCATCTTGCAAAGTGCGCCCTTCTAGCATGTACAACTCCAGATGCTGTTGTGCGCCTGCAGTCTTCAAAACTCGGAATGGATGAAGTAAGAAAACTGTGGGATGAATATTTTGTCAACCAGCATCATCGTTCATTAATTGACTATATGAAATACTATATGGCCAGTTCAGAGTCATGGCAATTGAGGTTCACGGAGGTAAGCGACTGCAGTTTTCATGTGTTTATTTTTTCAATAAATCTTTATTTTAAATCTATAACACACAAAACTACATATGCTTTGTTTTTATTGATAAACATTTTATTAAGTTTTTCCACATAAAGTACAAGTTAATTTCATTGTATAGGTGTTGCACTACTTGGCATTGAGGCTCTTCTCTTGCCGTGGCATCTGAACTTTTTCCTACTTTACTTTTTATGAAAATTTTCCCCTAAAATACAAATTGTTTAGTATATAGTTTGGCCATTTCACGGCATTGATGTTACACCCTCTAGAGATGCTTTACCTCTTGGAGAGCCCTATTCCATTTAAAGAATTCATTGATAGAGAGCTGGCTTGACAGGATAGATTGAAACTGACAGACTGTGATCAAAAGGACTTGAGGGAGTTGGCCTGATGAGGAGGTTAAACACATCAATAACAAAGATGCCATCAAAGTTGGGGATGGGAAAGCTTTTTTCACAATATGGACCTCCTGTGGAATTTGGGATTCTGCCCACTGGGACAGTTGCTAACTGTGATGTCTGCTAAAACATCACATTGAGATATGCAATTCAGTTGTATCATTGTATTGTAAACATTCCCAGGGAAGATTAGGAAAACAATATTTCTGCTTGGAGGACTTCAGCTACAGCTGACTGATGATCACTCCTGTTTAGTTTCTCCTCAGATGGAAAACTGACACAGGGGGTCGTTTTGCAGGGTGGTTACACCTGCAGGCAAGGTAATGTTATTTTGGATGAGTTAAAATTGGGATGACCACTGTCAGGTAAAATAAGACAGTTTTTCTTAAGAAAAAATAGAACAAAAGTATTGCTGTCAGGTGAAATAAGAAATTAAAAAAATATATATAAAAAAATTAAGTCCTATGTGGCCTTTTGTATTTAACGAGTTTAGATGGATTACGTAAGAAACACGGTGTTATATAATTGAGTAACAGCATGTTTATTTTCATACTGTGTTAACTGAATATGTGGTTCTGTTCAGTATTCCGTTTTCTTATCTTTTCTTTTTCTTTTTTTTTTTTTTTTTTGCCTTTGTATCTGTAAAACCATATGGTTTCATAACATCTGGAACTGGTCACTGATAATCCAGAGTTATTTGCTTTGCAAAGTTTTTATTTAACTGTCCTGCCACAGACCATATGTGCACATCTTAATAAAGCTCTTGCCCTTTGGTTTGAATTTATGTAGCAAAAGTAAAAGCTTTTTGGAATGTAGAACACTGGACATTTGATTCTGATGTTTTGCTGAGGATTCTGTTACTCAGCAACCTTAGATTGTTTTTAACAAGCAAACTGTCAGAAATAGCAAGTGACAGCCTTCACAGGCTACCCTGTACATTTTTTATTAGGCCAAGAGATTTGAACTTGAGAAAGTGAAAAGCAAACTTTAGATTTAAAATCTTCCTCTGCTTTCTGTATACTGCGTGTAAGCAGTTTGTATATGTATTATAAATGAAAAATGTTTATTCTTTACTGATTTTAACCTACTGACTTTTTTGATGGACATGCTGGACTTCCATGCTAAAATAAGTTAATGACCCCGCTTGCTTTGGTTGTGTGCTTTACATTTTATTTATTTATTTATTTATTTGGTACTTTTCCATTATCAGGGCAACACTCCTAACGCGCTAGCACGCGCATGCAAGGATCACACAACTTTTAGCCCTAAAGCAATTGTTTTGAAAGAGAAAGAAACAGACATTAATGTGCTGCAGTGTTTGTCTGGTTTGACAGAAGTAACATGACATCTCAGTGTAGTACAAGCACAACATTTTACATGCAAATAATGTAACCTTTTTAATGGAAAAGCTAGAAGTTTTCTTTCTTTAAAAACAGAACTTTTTAGCTAATACCTTTTAACATCAGATGCGATCCCCTTCCCTCCTCTTACCTCATGGTATCCATCTCAGTGCTTCACATAAGCATTCTCCTACTGGGACCTACATTATTGGAAGACGATCCCACCGAATATCAGGTTCCTACTCACTCATCCAAAATTCAAGTCTCATCTTAACCACCTTTCAAGGTTCATAAGCACATGTGAGGATAAGTTAAGATCTCCTAGAGACCAATTCAAATGTGAACTCTACCTTCTCTAATTAGTGGAGTTTTTTGCTTTGAACAGCTACAGAACTCTATCCCATTTTGTTTTGAAATACTGTACAATCATGCTGTACTGTTTCTACTGCATAAATCGTAAAGACATTAATAATTTCACTCTGCAACAAGGTAAAAGCTGAAAATGGGGCTCTTGGGACCAGTCTACCAACGCTAAATGAAACAAAATAATCCAATGAGAAATGGCCCATGCTGTACTAAAAAGGCATTGTGCATAAAGTACATAATGAAACAAATGTATTTTTTTACCAGCAAACTTGGCAGTGAAGCTGTGTTACAAGGCTAATATGGCATGATCAACATTGATATTTTAAGCGTTTCTCAAAAAAAAAAAAAAAATCAGAAGAAAGAAAGAATGGGAAAACAACTGCTTATGCAGTGTCAGATCACAACTGTGCAGATACATTCCAAAGGTTTCTAAAACCTAGTATGGTTGTTTAATCAACTATGGTTGTTTTCAACTGCTTAACTCAGAAATTAAGTCAAACTATTATTGAGCAGAAAATGGAGCACCGACATTTAATAAAAGAAATGGTTTATCATTATAATCCATGAGGCACGAGAAATAAGAACTGTAAATCTGACAGGAAAATAAGTGTGTATGGTACCCACATCAGCAGGAGCTGTGCGATCCTTGCGAGTGCGTGCTAAGATTTCAAGCGCTCATTAGAAGTGTTGCCCCAATAACGGAAAAGTGTCATTTATTTTTGATAAAATACAGCCATGGATGATAATGAGCCTTCTGTGCTGCTTATACGCATTCTGTTTATAAATACTTAAGTAGTGTGCCAGCTATCCCTCTTGGGTTATCTGTGCTTTCTATTTTAGGATGCCTTCCTTGGAATGTGGTGCTGCATTCTCCTTATAGCTCATGTGTTTTTGCTGCTGTCTCGTAATCATTGCTTCCTTTTTAGATGTTTTGTAATGATAGAAGAAAAGTACAACTTTGCATCAAGAATGAAACACTAACACATTTTCAGTCTGAGTGTGACAGATCTTGGTTCCCAAATTAAGTCTTTGATGGCTTTCACCTGAATTAATTTGCATATTCACAAGCTGGTACTTTATCCTTTGTCAGGTCACCACATTCTCCAGGCTGCTGACCCATTATGATGTAACAACAATAGTAGGTCACCTCGGCATTGAAACGCACAACATTCTTCTTCTGTCACTATACCAATTTGATACCGAATTCTCTTTCTGCCAGGAGATAAGGTGAGTTTGCTTCTGTGTATCTCATTGTAATGACAAATTCACAACACTTCCAAGCTGTAAACTTTTCATGGTAGTTTCCAGACTTATACTACTGGGCAATGACATGCTGCATCATTTTTACTGTTTATTAAACTTGTGTCTTTGTGTGGAAACTACAAAGACCCCATCTATAGTACTTGTATGCCATGTACAGTACCATTTCCTCTTTAAGAAAACACACACACTGCAGAAATAAGAGCTTGTATGGTACTGAGTAGTAAATGTTTTGGAGACCTGACTTTCTGACTCTATCTGTGGAAATTAAAACTTGAGCAGTATCTCTATGTAAGTAAATATATTATTAATATTTATTTATTATTTATTCCAGTTTGATGACCGGGGAGGTCCACTGGGCCTGGGGGGCCCATTTTCAGTGGAGGACCGGGGAGAAAAACTCCACAACACAAAGTTTACTTACACGAATAGTTTCAAAGACAGTTTGCATTACAAATAACAGGTTGCATTCAAAAAAAAGAAAAAAAAGAAACAAACAATTACAGTTTTATTTCGGAGAAAAAGACTGGCATATAGCATAATAGCTAGATTTTACTGTTTAGTTACATATACAATCTACATTTGAAAGCGAGGTTAGGAAGGTAAGAAGGTTATCCATGAGTAAAGGGGGAGGAAAGCTTGAGAGGTATGGGCTGAAGAGTACAGTTGCATTTCCAGTTTAGATAGAGGTAGGAATGAAGTTGAGTTTTAAAGTTATTAAGGTTGTCACAGGTCCTCAGTGTGGCGGGCAGAGCATTCCATTTTTAGCTAGGGAAAAGGATAACAGAAGCTGACCAGCTGGACGCTTGGCTTTTTGAACGGTAATCAGGTTTTGGTGGGTAGGTCTAAGGGATCTGAGGGGGGTATATGGTTGTAGTATATTGGATAGTGCAGGGCAATTAGTGGGTTGGAACAATAATTTGTGGGTTGTGGTGATTTGGAGAAAGTCAGGTTGATTGGGGAGTTCAAGCCAGTTTAATGAGTGAAGGGAGGTGCAGTGATGAGAGGAGGATTTGGCATTGCTGACGAATCTGGAGATTTTATTGTAACATACTTCCAGTTTGGAAGTAAGTGTGGAAGATAAATTAGTGAGCAGAGGAGTGCCATACAGTAGAGAGGGAAGGAGATAGGTTGTGGTGAGAGTTAGTCTGGTGGTAGGAGAGAGGAAGTGGTTGTTTCTGTAAAGTATGCCAAGTTTTATGTGTGTTTTCTTGATGTTTAGCTGGATATGAGTGTTAAATTTTAGGTGATCATCAATGGTGGCACCAAGAAGTTTGGCAGAGGGTACGATCTCGATAGTGAAGTTGTTAAAGGTGGTAACTTGAAGTGAGTTTTTATCAAGAGGGGAGGATTTTGAGGGAGAGAATAGAAGGATCTTAGTTTTGTTGGCATTTAGTGAGAGGTGATTTTGGAGCATCCAGTTTTCAGTGGTTGAGAAGACAGTTTGTGTCAGAAATTGGAGCTTTGTTAGGTTAGTGGCACAGCAGATCAAAGTGGAATCATCAGCGTATTGCACGATTTTGGTATTAGGTATGGCTTTGTGGAAATCATTAATAAAGATATTGAATAGCAATGGGCCAAGTATGGAACCTTGGGGTACTCCAGTGGGGGTAGAAAGGAAATTGGAGGTGGCCTGGCCCCATTTCACAGCTTGGGACCTATCAGAAAGATAGCTGGAGAACCATAAAAGAGTTTTTTGGAAGAGGTTGAGATTAGAGAGATGGTTTAGTAGGTGGGTATGGGAGATGGTATAAAAAGCTTTAGATAAGTCCAGCAGAAGTGAGGATACCATATTACCAGAGTCATGGGCTAAATTGACAGAATGTAAGAAGGAGAGAAGGGTGGAGTTGGTACTGTGCCCTGGGTGGAAGCCATGTTGGGTAGGAGAGAGTAGCTGGTGTTTGGTAAGGAATGGCAAGAGTTGCAGGTGGATGCATTTTTCAAGAAGTTTGGAGATTGGGGAAAGGATGGCTATGGGGTGGAAATTGGAGACGTTACAGTTTTTGCCACCCTTGTGGAATGGAAGAATAAATGCAGTACGCCATAGTTTGGGTACATATGATTCAAGTAGTGATCTATTGATCAGGATGCTGATAGGCAGAGCAATAACGTCTGAGGCTATTTTTAGGAAGGAGGAAGGAATGCTGTTAGGGGCATTGGAGCAAGGCTTTAGTTTAGAGAGAAGTTTCTTTATTAGGTTGGTGTAGACGGGTTTGAATTCGAAAGAAGGGGGGAGAGGAGGGAGGGGAAGATTGAGCAGGGAGTGGTGGAGGGTTATTGTTGGTAAAGGTCTTGGTTAGCTCAACGATAGAAGAGGTAAAGAAGGTATTGAATAAAGAGGCAATTTCAAGGTCAGATTTGCTGGTGTCAGGACTGGAGTTGTTTTTTGTACCTGGCCTAAGGAGGGAATTAATAGAGTTCCAGAATTGTTTGGGTTTTTTTCCATGATTTGCTTGTAGTTTGATGTAGTAAGACTTTTTATCTCTAATGACTTGTTTTTCTGGAAAGGTTTCTCAGCTGTTTATATTTAAACAAGATTTCTGGCTGTTTGTATTGGAGGTAGGCTTTCCAGGTTTTATCCCTTTGTAGCATAATCTTTTTGGTATCTTTGGTGAGCCATGGGGCGGTCTTAGTTTTAACTCTTTTTATTTTTATTGGAGCTAGGGAGTTGAGGACAGTTACGAATGTTGAATTGAA